>NC_056741.1:332015965-332230965 GCF_019279795.1 Protopterus annectens | reverse complement strand
TTCTTTATTTGTCTGAGTCTATCTTCTTCTTTTGGCTTTTCCCGGTTAGGGGTCGCCACAGTGGATTATCTGTCCATTCGTGATTAGCAGTGGAGTTTTACGGTGTCAAGTTGCTAGCCCAGCACCCAACCTTCCTCAGAAGACACACACACACACACACACACACACACACACACACACACACACACACACACACACACACACACACACCTAGGGCCAGTTTAGAGTGTCCAGTCCACCTACTGCATGTCTTTGGGATGTGTGAGGAAACAGGAACACCCAGAGGAAACCCACGCAACCACAGGGAGGACATTCATACTCCACACAGAAGGCATCCCAGCCGAGAATTGAACCAGAGAATCTCTTGCTGTGAGGCGGCAATGGTAACTGTCTGAGTCTATCTATCAATGCTATTTTCAATATTTCCTGTGATTTGAACTCTGTGGCTTACTGTAAATATATATATTCAGTATTTCCATGCTCTTTTAATATTTATTATTAAATATTTTTAAAAATGTTTATTGTGGCTGGTCCTTTTAAAATGTATTTAACCTTTGAGAGTGCTTATATTTATTTGGTGACACTATGTGGGCCACTCCTGAAGGCCTAGTTGTCTTGGTCATCTACTACCATTTGTATTAGTGTTAATATTAAACAGTATAATTGGGCATCCTTGGCTGATTAGAAGGGGGCATAGCAGTTAAATCTGAACCAGCCTTTCCCAGGTGTGTGTATGAAAAAATCTAATTTCATAGTGTGAATGTGAGTGTGTGTGTGTGTGTGTGTGTGTGTGTGTGTGTGTGTGTGTGTGTGTGTGTCAGCTATTTGGGGCAGGGACATGAAGCACTGGTTTCACAGAGAGGGTGCTGGAAGATTTGGCTAGGACACTCAGGTGAGGACCTTACCTTACAGCTGTACCAGAGGGGATTCCTATTGGGGACCTGGAGGGAGACAGATATAGAAAAATCCAGACCCCGGGGCTGAGTATGCTCCCTGTGTACTCTTAAGGGAAACTGTACTTGGTGCAGAGAGCTTTATCTGGAAATACTGTGTGTATCTATTTGTATGCCAAGTGAACGTCCCTCTCCAGTGTCAGTGGTGATTATTCAGGCTCCTTGATTTCTGGCCCAGAGAGGGGTCATCACTGATACTAGTACACTTAACTAAAAACATTCTCACTCATGCATGCAGTGTTAATGAGCATGTGTACTCAAATCAGTACAGATATTCAGTGACAATTCACTTTCAAATATTTAACAAACCAGCATTCCATCACCAACAACACAAATTAAATGACAGCAGCCTCATATTAATGATAAGTATGTCAAATTAAACAAAATAAGTTGTAGGACAAATAAATTACTTTTTGAAAGTGTACACTATAGTGTACATGACATATGTCTGGCAATACCCTTGGTTAGTAGAGCTGAACTTTCAGTTTCATAGAGAAGCATAGCAAGTGTGCAGTGAAGGAGGCAGCAATGCTGATCAGGAGATGGCCTATCAGGAAGTGGCGCACTACCAGCATTCAGAAATGACTGCAGACAGTGCTTTAACAGTCAGGGCTAAAGCCCATCAGAGCTCCATGTGGGGTATTTAAATTGTAACAAGGCAGTTGCTGCATTTGTAGCAAGGGACTTTTAAAGTAAAGAGCCTTTTTTGCTGCTTAAGGAATGTAGAAAGGGATTTGACTTACTTGTTTGCTCCTAAGATAAGGAGCTCTAGTCAGATTGAGTAATGGACTTTTTTTTTGCTGCTCCTCATTTCTAAGTTGCTGGCCTGCTCCTCTGTTCCTGGGGTGAGGAGAACTGGTTAGGTCTAGGAATGGTACTTTTTTTCACTCTTCAACCTTAAAAGTTGAGGGACAGCATAACAGGGGATGGCACACTCACTCATTTCAAGCATATTATGAGCCAAAGAAAAAAAAATCCATATACAAGACATTACCAGAAATCAAGAGGCTAAGAAACTATAAGTACATCAGTGTTTAAAACTACAGCAAGACAGAATGTGTTTGATGACTTATATTATTTAGTGATACGAAACAGAATTATCTGTGGCAGTATAAATAATGAGGTCAGATTCAGAGGAAAACTTCTAAGACAGTCATATTTAACATTAGGACAGAGTGCTGTATGTAGGTGAAACTATATATATTCAACTGAAAGGACTGCATGAAGAGTTGGAAGTATGTAAAATAAAGGCAGAAACTGATGAGGACACAATTATGTTGAAAGCTTACAAGTGAAATAGAAAAGGAAATTATGTTACAGTAATCTGGTGTGGCACCTAGAAACAAAAGCACAGTTATAAATAATGCTGCATGCATGAGGTATGGATTCAGGTTTGATATATGGCAGTTCAATGATCATAACTGAATCAATAAACTCTTTTCAACTCTTGGAGTTTCAATTATTATTTTGTAAAAGTTTAGATGCAAATAATTAATTCATAAGATTTGCATTCTGACCACTGTATTTCAATTTTGTAAAATGTTTTTCATTTTTGTATGATTTTTTTCATCTTTGTATAATTGTTTTCTTCTTTGTAAAATGTTTTTGTTTATGCTTTGTGGAGCGTTTCTCCCTGGGCCTCTACTGAAAATGGGTTCCTGACCCAGTCGGACTTTCCCAGTCAACAAATTTCAAATAAATAAATAAATTCTGATGAAGCTAATGGGCCATGAAAGGAAGAAATGCCCTTGGGTGCAGTAGAAATGTATTCTTGGAATAGATCATACAATGTGGCGGTGCAGCGGTTAACATTGTCACAGCAAAAGGTTCTCCGGTTCGATTCTCGGCTGGGGTGCCTTCTGTGTGGAGTTTGCATGTTCTCCCTGTGTTTGCGTGGGTTTCCTCCAGGTACTCCAGTTTCCTCCCACATTCCAAAGACATGCATCTGGAGCATTTCTCCCTGGGTCTCCACTGAAAACAGGCTCTGTGGAACCTAGTCGGACTTTCCCGGTCAACAAATGTTAAATAAAAATAAAAAATTAAATTTTGATCAGATAAACTGAATATTCAAGGTAGGAACATTACTTTTAAGCTTGTTAATGCTGCAGGATATATAGTTTTATCAGACATGTTGTTTAAAGCAATGGAACTACCTTGTGCCATATGTATTAGCTGCAGCAATCTGCTAAGTTATTCAATATATAATCTGAAACCACTGATTCAGATTTTCTTACTTGTCAGTACAGGTACAGAAAGTAATAGCTTATGTTGTAAACAGTATCCTTTGAAAATTCAGCTAACTAGTCAAACAGTTTAGGTCATATACAGGGCTAAATCCAGCACGTGGTGACCTAGGCAGCTATCTAAGGCCTGGTACTGACAGGGGGCCCCATGAATGCAAGAAAAAAAAAAAGAAGAAAGTAAACTGCCCCACCCACATCTACCATTCCGGTTACCTGAATCCACTCCTGTTTGTATGCAATCGGGCCTAGTCTTAGCTGCATTGTTTTGCTCTTCTATTATTGCCTTGAATGAACAGCATTTGATCCAATGATAGACTTAGCTAAAAAAAAAGAGTACCAGAAAAGTGATGTATGTTTCATTTGCAGTCTTTCCTTAAATACTGACAAGTTTTTTCTTACAATACTGGACTGTTCAGAAAAACAGACCTGCTACCTCAGGCCTATGTATTGAGGAGATAATATTAGATCTTATTTAAAAAGTCATATCATTATCTCTTGTTTGCCGATACTAGTATTTCTTATTTAAAAAGCCTGTACCAGTATTTACTACATAAAAAATGATATGAACACTATTTCAGCATTTGCTGTGTGTGTGTGTGTGTGTGTGTGTGTGTGTGTGTGTGTGTGTGTGTGTGTGTGTTTGTATGTGTCTGTCCATCTGTATCTCTTTCTCTCTCTCTCTCTCTCTCTATATATATATATATATATACATACATATACTTAATATACATGTGTGTGTTTGCGCGTGTGTCTAAATATTTGCTTCCTGCATCTCAGTGTACTTATGTTGTAAAGGAAGGAAGAAAACAGGGCCATCATCATGCAAGTTGTGTCCTTTGTGTATGATCCTTGGTTTCCTTATGATTTAGTGACTGCTGCCAGTATCTTTGTTATCTGGCTGTAAATATACTGGACAGCATGAAGTCTATGAATTTAATGTTAATATTTTAGCTATAAATTTGTTTTTATTTTAGCTTATTTTTGCAGCAAATAGGTGTGAAATGCATTGTGTTTGGGCTACAATAGTTTAGCACTTAATGTAGATGAGGAAGGTTATGAGTTGCTTTCTGCAGTGCAGGGTTTGACTCCCTCAATCTTTATTTGTCTTCTGTGTGAATCAGTTCAGTAGGCAATGCACCTGGACTTCTGAAAATGAACACTTCTGTTCAGTGGGCTGTCCCAGGCTGTTAGCAAAAGAGTTACACATTTGTCTTTTGAATTACTGCACCCTTCACATAGCAGCTAATTAGTGCTTCACCTTATGCTATTTGACTACAAATCCAAGGAGATATCTTGTAGTTTAATTGTTTGCTAAATGCAGTTTTAATGAATGTGAATTTCAAGGGAACAAAATGTTCCTGTTGCTCATGCTAAATCTGTTTTCAATGTGAGAAATTGTTTATTTTGTTTAGCAAATGGCTATCAATATTTTCCTGTAAAATGTGAACTAGCAGTTTTAAATTAAATCCAATTATTTGATTATGATAAAAGTAAAGAAGAAAATAATATGCACACTGATGTGTGAACAGTGTTTTATGATAATTTTGAAGACACAGCCATGTAATCAGATATTGTTTTGATGAGGGAGCTCAGTTCATTACAAAGCCTAGGGTTCCATTTGACAATGATCTGGCTCTGGTCAAGCAGTTTACCAGAGACCCTGACATAGATAAGAGAATTCACAGTATCTGGGCATAAAGCAGATCACACTATTATGAAATAGGTGACATGAGTGATTCCAAAACAGGCAGCATGGAAGCTTCTAATGCTAATGTGACTGCTGGTAAGAATGACTGTAAAAAGGATAGTACAAGAGAAAGCATGGAATGGTGTGCTATAGTTGATTATGCTGCTGGTTGTTGGCACCCAAAAAAATTACAGGAAAAAAATTATGTACTTATGTTTATCAACATATTAGCATGTTAGAATTTACTATGATTTGTACAATGTGCTTTGTTTTTCATTTGTAGGAGTCAGAAAACTGGAGGAAGATGAGTTTATGCTTGTTTTAACCTTTTCCCTTTTTTTCACGTTTGTGATATTTTTGCGTATGGATATTTCAAGATCAGGAGGTATAGAGGGGCTTTCCCCCCTGCAAAAACAATTGTTAGATAATATATTCAACTTAATTAGGAATTATGCTTTAGGAGAGCAATCACATGAGCATTTAAACATTTTAGTTTCAATTACTCATAGATTCACAGGTGTGTACTAGGCTAATGGCCCTGGAGCCTTTACAAGCCTAGTCCATAGGACTACCCTGGCATTGTGCCACCCAACCTTAGTTTCCAGTGTCTCTGTCAAGTAGAGCCACTGGCGTGATCCCCAATGTGAATTTTCTATTTCCCATCCACTCATTAAGATTTCTCTTGAAGAGGGCCAGTGAGGTGATCTGTTTGACATGTATGGGAAGTCTGTTCCATAGCATGGGCAGTCTCTGGGTTATGAACCTGTACGTCCAGCACATTCTGTATATTGTGGTAATGAGGTTGAGGTCTCTGGAGCATGTGGTGTGGAGGGATTGGGATTTCTTTAGATGTAGCATTTCTAACAGAGCTGTGTCAGACATGGCTTTATAAGTCAAGCAGAGATCGCCTCTAAGTATATAATATGAGACCGAGAATAGTTGGAGTTTTTTGAGTCTGTCCATATAGGACAAGTGTTTAAGGCCTAGGATCCTCTTTGTGAAGTACTTTTGCGGTCTCTCCAGTTGTTGCAGGTGTCTAGTGAGGTACATGTCAAATGGGGCATTGTACTCGATCACTGGCCTAATGAGGGAAGAGTACAGGGAGACAATGACCTCTTTCTTCCTGGATGCAAAACCCTTAGTAATGAGATGTGCCACATAGAAGGACTTTCTGACCACATTGGCAGTGTGGTGGTCAAAAGAGAGGTTGCTGTCAACCTGTGTTCCTAGATCTCTTATAACACCTCCTGTGTTCAGTGGACTACCATTGGTGTGGGTAGTTCATGGGAACTGTTTTTTTCCCAAAAAGGATGATGACACATTTTCTGGCATTGAGCTTAAGTCCATGGTTCTGACACCAGTTGTTGGTCTCAGTGAGGCCTTTCTGTAGGATGTCAACATCACTTGGGGAGTTAATAATGGCTCCGAACTTGCAATCATCTGTGAACTTTGTCAGCATGTTGGACTGGACTTCTGAGAAGTAGATACCAAACAGAAGAAGACCCAGGACCGATCCCTGTAGGACTCCACTCATGACTGGTCAGCAGTCTGACTTGGAGTCAACTACTTTCACACTGTGGGTTTTATCTGTGAGCCAGTTTGCAACCCACCTAGTGATATAGGGGTTGATGCCTACCTTAGTGAGTTTTTCTATGATTACTGAGTGGGGAATGATATCAAAGGCCATAGCCAGATCAAGGTAGGCTGTATGAACCACCTTGCCTTCATCCACAGCTCTGGTGACTGACTCAAAGAAGTTGACCAAGTTGAGCAGGCATGACCTACCCTTCACAAAACCAACTGTGTGGGATCCAGAGTTTGGAGATTCCCTATATCTTTGTTTATTAGGTCCATGATGATGTGTTCCATAGCTTTGCATATCAAACTTGTCTGGCTAATGGGGTGATAGTTCTCAGGGTTTGTAGTCGCTCCTCCTTTGTGGAGAGGGATGACTATAGCAGTACACCATTTGGTAGGGACAAAGCCATAGCTCAACTAAGTAAGATATTATTAATCATAGGAAATCCTGCACACAAAAGTTTAGATTAAATTATGTGAATGCCTGTTTTTTTGCTTGAATGGCACTAAGGAAAACAGTTTAAATGTTAATGATTTGTTCACAACACAGAAATCAGAGTCAAAATTGTCAGCTATCCTTGATAGAAAGAATACAAGTGGTTCACTGAGAGTTAAACAGGCAAACACTGAACAAGAAACAAATGATCTGAACAAGTCTGTGGTAGATTCTGATAACACCTTACAAAATATGTTTATTTATTCAATGGTCTTGGCTGCTTCACTGAAGGATACAGTGTTAAGATGTCTTTAGAAGCAATGCTTTGTGATATATGCACTGAGGAATGCACTTCTTCCATTCAGGGAAGAACAGTGTGGGATTGAAAAAGAACAGCACTTTGTGGTGTAACTGTTAAGCAAAGTAAACAAACTGAATGGGTGAATTACATGGTAATAGCCACAAAGTCAGGCAAACTGTGGGTATGCAAGATCCTAAAGCTCTCAACATATGGATTAAAAGGGAACACTGACCACTGTAAATTATTGAGGAAGGAGATTCAAGCATGCTTAGTGCTATGTATTTTTCATTACTGGATGAAAACCAATCTTTCTAACAAATAAAATTACATGACACTAGCTCTAATGCATATACTTTTAACAGTCCCTTTGAAAAGCAGACATTCCATAGGTTACCTTCTGGTATGTCTTCAGTGACTGAAGTATTCCTAAGAGCTGTGGCTGAAATAACAGAGGGCTTAGATTATGCTGAGAACTTTATTGATGATTTGATTAAATAGAGCTCTACTAAATAAGCTCAAGGTGTAAGCAGGCAGTCAGACTATTGCAGAAGGACAGAAACTCATTCAAGATAAATGTCTAATAGATGTATCTCAGTTTTATTGCATGGGTCATACTCTAAAACTGGTAGAACAGAAACCAGACAATGAGAAGATCAGTGTTATAGTTATATAAACAAACACAAGTAATATCTGAATCTTATGCAGTTTTTAAGAATGATTCTGTGTCTTTTAAAGTTTTCTCTCAATTTATCAGATACTATTCAGGGAGCTATCAAAATATGATGTCAATTGCTGTTGTCTTCAGAGCAACCCAAAAATAAAAAACTTTAAAATGTACAAAATGTTTACTACAGTAGCTGCAACCTTAAGTTTTCTGATGTCACTCAACCAGTTCTTCTTCAGTTTAACACAAGTCAGCTAGCTTTTGATGTAGTCCTAATGCTTCATGACGTACCAGGTCCATATACACCCAGAACTGAAAAATGTATTTTAATTTGCATGCTCTTCTCCTATGCTGTGCTGGATCCAAAGTCTTCCTAAGACACACAGTCTTGCTGTGCTGTTTACTGCTGAAATCAGAGACACAGAGCTTTGCATGACTCCATCTGTAGTCTGTTTAAAGCACCAAGCCTTTCAAATTGCACACTGATAAAGAAATATATTTTGCAGCTATAAGCACTGTTACCAATAACTTATTTTATAACAAACGACACATACTCTTTCTTAGTTTGTAGCATATATTTACAAAGTTTTCCTTCATTACAGATATGAATGATGACTTCTGCAAAATACCTCTCTCTGTCCCTTTCTCACATAACTGAATTACAACAGTTGTTATACAGAGTGCTAGTCACGCACATAGATTATTTCCTCTTGGTATGTTTTTTGGCCTTCTGTGGGAAGTCACATAATGTCTGTTTTTAGACTTTTCTATTGTCCTTTTGTGATTTACTTGTAAGCACTTTTACTGATGTGAGGATGCCATTAACAGAAATCTGAAAGGAAACATCTGTACAAGCTGTTCCTATAGAAAAAACATCACGTATTTCTGAGTTTAGATACTTGTTCTGCAAACATGAGAAAATCATGTCCAATATTACTTTGTTAGGCTTTTCTGATACTGTGAAGAGAAGCATGTCTGTTATACATACAGTATGAATGCACATTTTACATTGCTAAACTCTATACATATATTCAAGCAAACGTTTTACTCCACGCTTTATCTTTCAGCATATTTACAACAGAATTAATTTCAGCCTTATATTCATAATATCTAACAAGAACTTTGACTGAAAAGCCAGCACTATGGAGTAGAAGAATAAAGCCCTAACTATGGCTATTATGACCTGGGTTTTATTAGCATCTCAGGTGTTTATGGTGCTGGCATGAAGGAATTGACAAGCCCATCCCAGGAGAGAGGTGTTCATTGATGATATTCCTTGAGGGAAGACATGGTCCAAGGAGGGCAGTAGCCCTCCAACAATGGTGAGTGAATGCAGATGAGTTGTGGGGAAGTAACAGAATGAGTCATACAAAGCAAAAAAAAAAAAAAAAGCAGCATATGCCCTTAAGCTTCATGGCAGCCCAGAAAGTCCAGGGGTGGTAAGTAGATGGCTGGTAAACCCAGTGATAGACAGGGCACTGGGTAGAGTACCAACAAATTTATGCAAAGGTTAAAAAAAAGAGCTTTGACAGAAGCACAAATAAGATATGCATAACTACACAATGAAATGTTGGCAAATTTTGTGGCTGTCAACAATTTAATGACATCTATGAAAAAACTGTTACTGTGGAATCAAACCACAAGCCAGTTCAACATACTTTCAAACAATTGCTGTATACAAGCACATAGAATGATACTGTATCTGAAAAAAATATATAACTATATTGAATATAAGCTTAGGAAACAAATAAATACATCTGATACAGTCAGTGAAGAACATATGCAGGGACATAATTAATATCTAATGGTACATGATAAGTAAATGTTTTGAGTTATCTAAGCTTACCGTTAAGCTAAAGGAACAAAATAAATAAAACCAAGAAGAGTAAGTGTTTTAATCTCTGAAAAAAAGTTATTATGAATGGGTGGAAAAAACAAATATCTTCACCTTCTAAGAGCATATAGTAATAGTATCCATATAGAAATTAACTGTCTCGTATGTAAAGACTGCTGCTCAAAGTAGAATTTTTCAAATCAGACAAGAGAAAACAGTGCTTCATAAAATAAATGGGTAATACTTAAGCATGGTTAAATTTAAAGAAAGAGCAAATGGTGTTCTGTTTAGGCCTTATGTCAGAGCATATACAGAACCTGATTCAAAATGGTAATAGGTTCATAAGTAAGTACTAGGCTATCTGTCCAAGGGCATTTATTAGCCTAGCCAGAGTGTGTTGGCTTTTGCCACCCCCTTAGATTAGTTCCCTGTGCCTCTGACCAGCAGAGCCATTAGTTCCCTGCACCTCTGTCCAGCAGAGCCACTGCAGTGATCCCCAGGGTAAATTTTCTGTTTCCCATCCACCCATAAAGGTTTCTCTTGAAGAGTGCTAGTGAGGGGCTTTGCCTGATGTATACTGAAATCTTGTTCCAAAGCATGGGGAGTCTGATACTTGTATTACTTTCCAGAACCGGAATGTCTGAGAAGAAATTATTCCACATGAACTACCCAGGCTTCTATGGAACAAAACAGGAGCTGATTTATTCCAAAACAAAGAGCGTTAATATTTACTCTGCAAAGGCTACTATTCCAAACACATGGAAATGCTCCTGCTAAAAAAGATATGGCAAATTTAATGGTCATAAATGTTTTCTGAATTACTGATTCACATTGTGGGATACCATAAAAGGTATGTATAAGATAGTGTCCCATGATTTTAAAGTAAATAATTTCATCATTTTTTTTCAAACTATACATAAAACAAATTGAGAAAATGGGAAATTTCAACAGAAGCAGATTATATATTTTCAAGTACAAAGATTAACCTGTGCAGGAGATAAGTCTCTAACCATTTCATCTTTCAAAGGGTTGAAGGCTGAAATCAGCGGTACATAGTAAGTATTTGGCATTTCAGTCAACAACAACTATTCTTCATTTATTAAAGAATATTTGTAAAAACAAAATGTACTATGGCAAGCAAACAAAGAGTATTCTTATAAAATGGATAGTGTGGTAATACAAATGCCAAAACATCAAAAGGCTTGACAAAACAGAGTAAAAATCAATGCAACCTACAGTTAGTGCAATAGATAAAGAGCTTAGATCCTGCTAGGATGAATATATGGATTCACAAATACATGAAAGAAACAGAAGACATCTCTACAAGATGCCCAATAAATCAAACAAGATATCTTCATATTCTGCAGAAACAAGAGATAACTCTCATTTTCTGAGTTAAGAATTTACCATCATCTCATAGAGAAAAAAATGTCTAGAATTTCATTATAAAGTACAACAGAGTTACAGAGTCCAGTTGTTTCATTTTTATAAGACATTAAAGATGTTTTTCAAGGCATACTAGAAAGTTAAATATGTTAGCGTAGAAACATCCTGTACTATCAAATGCCCAGGTCTTTAGTATTCTACTTATGGTAGAGTTATAAAAAGAAACTCTAATATACTGACTGTGTCTGAAGAGGAAACAGTGAATGTTATTTATTCAAATGGTCTGCAGAGTTCAAAATTGTGCACACCTTTCAGTTTTCATGAAATATTACTTCATTGTAAATGTAAAGGATGCAAGTGTTATAAAAGATTTGTAGAGTTTATACAAAAACTCTTTCGAGTCCTGATAAATCCTGATAAAAATTCCTCCTAATTTATTATGTAGTATTAAGAATTCAATAGCCCCTAAACTAGCTACCATATTAAGCATTTTTTACATACTAGGGTTTGTTCCAAATATTTGGAAAATGTCATATATTACACAATTTTATAAAAAGGATAGCAGAGAAGAAATGTAAAACTATCATCTGATATCACAAACTTCTGTAACTAATACATGCTTTGAGAAATGTATTATTAATGTAATTGCTATAAAGAATAAATTAGAATCATATGATATTCATCAGCATAGTTTTTGCAAAGGAAGATTAATTATGACTAATCTTACTGAGTTTTATAAACAGATTTCCCTGGCTAATTTCATATACTTAGACATGTCTAAATCATTGGATTCCTTGCCTCATTTAGCAATTTATAAGGCTACGGTTAAGGCTGTTATTAAACCCTATATTATCAGATGAATAACGCCTTGGTTATCTGGGAGAGTGCAATCAATGGCAATTCTTGGTAATAATTCTAAAGTTACTACCAGTAAGTGCTGGAGTGCCACAGTGTTCAGTCTTTGGTCCTGTTTCATTTAATATTGTATTTGCCATGCTCTCGACAAATAAACATTGCTGGATTAGCAAGTACACAGATGAGTTAAAACCTGTCATTATGCTGACTAACAAAAAACTATACAATGATTAATACTTCATTGTTGATAATTACTGACTGGTCTCATATTGGATTAGAATTAAATGTGCAGTGATGTATTTTGGTAAACCCAAGATTTACAAACCAATCTACATTTCAAAACTGACATTAAAGGTCATAGATGTCTAAAAAGACCCAAGTATTTGTTTAATAATAAATTATGGTTTAAAGAACGTGTATAACAGGAGAACTAAAGCAATGCTTCATTTGTGAGGTATGACAAAAAAATGTTACCACTCAGGATCATAGATACCTAACTGCACAATATAATACCTACATTAGTCCAACTTTAGAATATAATACTGCTTTTTGTCTTTATAATAAAAATAATATAAAAAGTATTGAAGGTGAGCAAAGAAGGTTCACTAAGAAAATAAAGAAAACATATGAGTTATGGTAAACATTGCAAGTTTATACATTTATTTAGTTTACACTATCAGTATGTAATAAGTAAATTTATTCTGGCTTATAAAGTACTTCATGATCCTTACAGTTATGTTTAAATATATCAGGGTAAAGACTTAATAATTTCAAACTACAAATGAATCCCATTTAATACTGGATTGAGGCAGCCATTTATTACTTTAAAAACACCTGTTGTTTGGAATCGGTTGAAAATTATGATATTGTTGTGTCTTTCAGCTTTTCCCGGTTAGGGGTCGCCACAGCGGAACTCCGGTCCACTAATGATTGGTAGTTGAGTTTTACATGCCGAGTTACCAGCCCTGACGTACAACCTTCAACGAAGGTATGCCCAATCAGGCATGTCTCCACGCAGAAGACGCTCTAGCTGAGAATCGAACCGGACAGCGTCTTACCGTGAGGCGACAACACTACCGCAGCACCACCACCACGGTTACCGGTTGAAAATTATGATAACAATCCAGAAATGTCTAGATGCATTTAATCTATGCCTAGACATTTGGGAAGGAAAAGGAATGGTTGATCTGCAATGGATGGAATAAGTGTTCCTTGATGGTACTCTTACCTGAACACAGTATTGTTTCTTATAAATTTATAAACATGATGGCTTAGAATGCCTTAAGACATTAACATACCGTATATAAATCAGAGATGTTTTCTTTGTTTTCCTTTTAGAGGGAGGATGCAGAGTACATGTATAAAACAGAACTTAACATCTTTTTAAATGGGTATAACCTATAGTAGGATTGCATGTCATATGATGTCAACATTGGAGACAGTCTGTCACTGACACCTTGGATGTAGATGCACTCTCTGTCTGTTCCTCTTGATATCAGCCCACACCTAATATGCCTTACCAGAAGTATATACATATAAACAAACACACACGTGTGTGTGTGTGTGTGTGTGTGTGTGTATATATATATATATATATATATATATATATATATATATATATATACATATACACACACACACACACACACACACATATATATATATATATATATATATATACACACACACACACACACACACACACATATATATATATATATATATATATATATATATATATATATATATATATAAAACTTGTCACATGAGCAAATAAAAACATTGATCTGCAAAGATCACATTGCAAAATTATGAGAAAAAAACACAAAACAAAGTTTTATGCAGGGGTCAAGCCCCCCTCATCCTGCACCCCACACTCCTTGCAAAATATATATACCAACTCTTGAGATTTAGTAACAGTGTAGAAAGAGCCATTTCCCAGTCCCTGCTGTAATGTAATCTCACACACAGCAGCTGACATTATCAGACTTCAGTCTCTTAAGCTGGCAAATCAAGGAAACAAAAACATTTGGACTTTAAAACATTTCACATTATGAGCTGCAGCCATATATGTTTGTATCATGTATATATTTATTCCACTCCATCCATGACCAAAAAGTACGGGAAACTCACAATGCATCCAGACTTCAGCACATAAAGCTTATCTACTCAGTAACGTATCATGAATTCCACTGTTTGACCAAACTTTAAAACTCTTTTGATATATATATATATATATATATATATATATATATATATATGTGTATATGAAAATTTGCATTCCCATACAGAACAAAAGCACTACTTACAGGCCAGTGAGGAATTGTTGCAAAATTTAGGTCATGCTTAATTAATAAACCTTCAAATGAAGGGGAATTTCAGGTTAGGATACGTATAAGAAAAGTCATGGAATTTCTTTATTCTCCTCTTTCCTGTTGCATAAATAGGGATTTATGTGCACTTTTCCCTTTTAAGAGAAAGTATTTTATTTAAACCAATGTATATATTTAAGCTGGCTATCTCCATGTTTGTGGATGCCTCCCAAAAGTCTAAAAGTATTCAAAGTAGGCTTCTTCCTACATCCCCTCAACCATAAGGTGCAGCCCAGTAGCAGGAAAATCTGGATTTTGTGCAGGTACTGGTGTTACATCAGAAACAAGCCATCATGGGAAGCATAGATAACAAGTGTGACTTGTTGATGACAAGAGATGCAAAAAATGAAGTTAAGGAGAGAGAGGAATTTGAGTAAGACTGTATAGAATATTTATAGTCAAAGTTAGTGGATATTGAGGGTTGTGGCTGGTGCAAGAACATCAGGCTTTCTGGCAAACCAGAATTGGAAGAAGCTAGTAATTTGCTGGAGAAATTAACAGAGTCTACTGGTATCCTGTGGGGGCAGTTGGTAATTGAATATGCTCATCATTTATATCTCCCGTGAGTTACTTATCTTTGGTCAAATGGACACAAGATCAATGTCCATTTGGTAGACACCACTTGGTCAACCGAAATAGATCATCAACATATGCATGAGATCAACAATCCCGGAGTAGGGGAATATTCCTTTTCCCCAGGGATTGTAAGAGCTCAGAGTTAGTACATAATTAGCAGGTGGTGTGGGCATGCAAGGAAGCTTGCTCTCCCGCAAAAACACCTGTTTCTGGTTTTGCCTGTTCTAGGGGTTAATCCTCAGAGCGTATGCAGTACCAGTCTATTTTCTGTTTTAGACATTATGACATAGATATTACACACATCAATCTTCTGCCCATTCAATGAAATAGTATATATCCATCTCCCACAATATCGGACAGACTTAATGCCGTAGTCAATTTTGATAGATTTTCTATTTTTTTTTTTTAATTCAGAGTCAATGTACCTTCCATGTTACAGATTCTGGGAGAGTTACTGCAAGCTAAAGCAAGTAAGGCCTTTGCAGATCACAATCATGCACTGGAAACCAGGTAAAGAGGGTGGCTTTTCAGCTAGCTATTAAGGTCTACAGATAGTACAACTGCAGATTTAAGCTCCTGTATCCTGCACAATTAAAGGTTTCTTCCTTCCTGGTGGTCCTGTATTTTTTCATTTAGTTGAGAAAGCATTAGTCAAACAGAATCAGTTTTTTCTCTCTGGAGGAGCCTGTGGAAGTGGAGGAGAGTCAAGTTGTTCACTGAAAAGAGACGGCTATACATGGAGTTCAACAGCAAAAACTGGAATCCAAGTCCTTTATTTAAGAAAATAACGAGCGCTGGACAGACAAGAGGCTGTTTTTTGCAGTGGAACACCATAGGAGCTTGATTTCTAATTCTGACAAATAACTACGTATTGTTGAGCTGTCTGACTGTCTTCTTAGCTTGTTTTGCTGACTTTAGAACCACATTACAATTAACATTTAACTTGTTACACCAGAGCATTCTGTCCTACTTTTTTAAACAGTGCTTTGGAATTCTATTAGTAATTCATAAATACTTTGCTATACTGTTATTTTAAGATTAATTTAGCAAACACCCAGGGATTAAATTGTAAAGCAATTAAGACTTCAGTGAGCTGATGACATTACCACCCAAACACTGGAATTTTTCTGATTAGCTCTTAAAGGAAACCAGAAAACCCTGTAATTTACAACAGCACTCGATTTATTACAGTTTAGCACTATGTTGAGCTGTAGCTGTGAAGATGTTTACTTTTTTTAGTATCTAGACTCCAATAAATACATTTTAGAGCTAAAATTCTTTTGATATGCTTAACACTCAAAGGCATTTTGAAAAAAGCTTCAGAATAATTTTTAAGTGGGAACTTTTAATGCATGGTTTGTGTGGAAGGAGAGAGTTATTTGGAAAGGTATAAAAAGCAGGAAAGATGACTAGCATTTCTATGCATTGCATTTGTTCTTTAAGGTAGCCATTCCACTTACCTGCCCAGGAAGAGTCTTTTTGCCCCATCTTTTAAGAAACTTTTGTATATTCAACACTGTTTGCAAATTTAACAGAACTATGCCCATTATTTACATAATGCAATTTACTGTAGTTTTGCATCATTGGCTTCATCTGTGCATACACTAAAATTAAAACAGTACTAAAATCTAATACAGAGAAATTACAGTTTTGTACTTTTTATTGTTATCCCTTGTGTTTTACCTGCATCAGTCATATACTTGTATAACACTGGTTATGTTTTTGATGTTATTTTCAAATATTAGGTAAATGTGGAATTTAATGTTATTTGTGTTGCAAGATCCTGTAAAAGGACAGGTAAAGCTTGTTGGATATGTGTGCACAAGATTTTATACAGGTTGTCTCCACATAAGAATTTCACAAGATGTGTTTATTTACACTAGTTTATGTCTGTAATAGCAGCACAAATTCATACAGGTCTTCTACAAGCGCCTCACTCCCAGATGCTCGAAATCCATATAATACATAAATAACAAAAGAATGCATACTAAAAAATGCCAACGATATTCAGTGCCGGAAAGTGGGGTGAAAGATAATGGAATTAAAAAAGTGACAAAAGAATTTGCAAGTACTGGACACCAGATTTGAAGTAATACGTTAAGCCAGAGTGGATGTTAGTGTTTATAGCTGAGAAGTAAATATCAGAAATACCCCATCGTTACTAGTAGAAAGTACTTTTTGTTAGAGGCTGAAGGATAAGAGTGAAATCTGAATAGCAAAACTGGACTAGCTGATACTGACAGCTCAGTTGGACCTCTTCAGTGGATACTTCATGTGGAAAACAAACAACTAGTAGAAATGAAGTGCCCATACCTTCTTTGGTCATAATCTGCATCATCCTGCATATGTTTTCCTGGTTCCCAGCTATGGCGCCTGAATGGATCCTGCAGTCGCAGTGAAGCCCTCAAGTGAGATTTCGTTAACACAGGTATTGGAGATGTATCCCAGCATTCCCCAGAATACGAATTTGTTAGCTGTTCATCAACAGACAAGAAACGATGTTTTGCATCACAGGATGCCCAAGGAACGTCACTGCTAGATTCAATAAAAACATCTGAAATGCTCATTCTTTGATCCTTGTCAAGTAACAATATCACACGAGATCTCTACACCTAAGAAAACCATAAAAAAATAACATTAGTCCTTGTCAGGTAACAATATCACATGAGATCCCTATACCTAAGAAAAGCATAAAAACAGAACATTACTCCTTGTCAAGTAACAATATCACACAAGATCCGAATACCTAAGAAAAGCATAAAAATAGAACATTAGTGCTTGTCAAGTAACAATATCACACGAGATCCCTATATCTGAGAAAAGCGTAAGAACAGAACATTAGTCCTTGTCAAGTAACAATATCACACGAGATTCGTATACCTAAGAAAAGCAAAGAAAGAGAACGCTAGTCCTTGTCAAGAAACACAATCACACGAGATCCCTAAACCTAAGAAAAGCATAAGAATACAAAATTAGTCCTTGTCGAGTAACAATATCACACGATATTCATATACCTAAGAAAAGCATAAAAACAGAACATTAGTCCTTGTTAAGAAATACAATCACTCGAGATCCCTATACCTAAGCATAGCATAAAAACAACATTAGTATTTCCTTAGGCAGCGACAGTAAAAACATATATTAACTTTGTCAATGTATGCTGGAATATTATTTAGTAACAATAATAATATTATCACCATCATCTGTATCAGTGCATGTTCATAGACCTTTTGAATGGCACCCGTCAGAAACGTAACAATTAGCAGTAGTACTATTTAAATATGGCTACTACTGATGATGGATGTAGGCAGAAAATGATGTTGTATATCCAAGCTTTCCTGCTGTTGTACCCATTTAAAATCTATTCTGTACACATCAACTCACATGAATGCCACGCTGCTCAACAAAGTTTACATCTTCCCAAGCTGTTACCACTACTAGAAATGAAAGTAATCATTCAGACAGAAAATACGTATTTTTAATCAAGTTGCATAATGAGTTATATTGTAAAGTGATCTCAGTCAGTCAGTGACATAACCTAATGACCCTGACAGTCATAATAAAACACAGCTTGAGAGATGATGAAAAGACATTAAAATATTTACAGATAGTATGCCAGATTACACCCATGCTGATGATGAAGTTTGCTGATGATTGCAAATTGGGAGTTGTAATAAACACCCCAAATGATTCGCTAACAAGTGGTGCTTAGACCACTGCTTCAAACTAAATGCCAAGAAATACAGCATTGGGTCCTTTGGCAAACCCAGGCACCCATGCTCCTGTCATTAGGGAGATGGTTACTTTCACTTACAATGAAGTATCGTTTGAGCACCACATCACCATTGCTGTTAGGAAGTCCTTTTATTTAGCCAGACTAATCACAAGATTAGATCCAATGAAATCATTACCTCGTCTATTCCTCACTTATCAGGCCAGTTATAGAGTATAATGCCCACCTTTAATATGTATTTATCTAAGCACATGACCCAGCTTGAGAGATCACAGCATTTCCTTACTAAAACAATCAAGGACATGCCCACCTTGAGCTATCCTGACTGCCTTCAAATGTTCTCACTCCTTTCTGTGTCCTGTCAGTTTCTGATAGGAGACCTCTGTCCAGCCCCCAAGAGCTTCAGTGGATCCAGTCCTATGTGGCCTCTTTCATAACCACAAAACTAATAACATCCTAAATGCCCACTTAGGAGATTTGAACTTCCACCACAATATAAATAGGACCTGATGGCATAAGTAGCTATCATAGAGAATTCCTCTTTTATGAAATCAACTCCCCCTTGATGTAAAGCATAATAGGTCCATGACCCTTTTTATGTGTAACGTGAACAACCACACGGGCATTGCTAAGTATACCCCCACTGTGGTCACTCAAGCCCTCATGGAAAGGGCATATAACTAGTTCCATGGTAATTCATCCTGTTGGGGTTCTGGCCTGGCCCCTTAAGCCTTTATAGAAAGTGGGTTTAACCAGATCCAAAGTAAGTCATCCTGTGAGGTGGTCTCGTATTAATTTTATATTTTGGTAAATTTTAATGTGGGAGCAGGTGGCTAGGCTACAACTGGCCTACTGGATCAACAGCCTAGCACAAACATATGAATGACAGAAAATGCAGACTTAAATATATTAAGACCGAGACTGCTGTTTCTTAGACCATGCCCTTCTATGAGAAATGCTGAATGCCAAGTTGCTATATATAAATATAGGGGGTGTGGGAAGACTTACCCCACGCACACATTAGGGGGTGCAGGAGTGCTTGTCCTCTGCAAAAAGTAACTCCAAGGAGAATAGTAATGTCTGATATTTGCTGGTCTCCTCTATTTTTTGACTTTTTTCATAATTCTGGGGATTGCACTTACGAGTCTTGGAATTACATGAGGGAGCCAGTAATTACATATAATCCTCCAGAGGATGGACGAGGTGTAAATTTATCACTACAGTGACAACTTGATGGAGCTCTTCTATTATGATACGTATCTTACCCATAGCGATGTCGTCTTCTTTGTTGAAGGTTACTGCAACAGTAAATCATAAATTATGACAGCATCCAATGCAATTCTGATATACCCAATGGTTGACAAACAATTACAGATACTTGTTAGAATAGCCATGTAAAAGCCTGATCCTCCCCAGGACTGCACATCTAGCTTCTAGTGTTTAATGAGAAATCAGGTGGTGTGGCCACCCATGAACCCATTGAAAGCCACTGTGGAGAACTCACATTGCTGACCACACCAGCTAACATATATTGGCTGACAAAATTGCATATGAATAGTTATCATACTATATTTAATCTAATTTCTGTAGAACGAGCAACAACTTGCATCAGTTAGTACACCGCCCTTCAGTAGGTTGGACCAATGAAGGGTCAATTCATTATGAAAGTATCCCTTCCAACAAGATAAATAGAGAGATAATTAAATTCCTGAGTTTTTTCCCCACTGGATATGTAGCACCCTACCACTGATGTTATGAGTACATTTGCCAGACTTACAATGAGCCCAAATGTTTCCAGATAGTCAGAATCTAATGAAGTCCCCAGTGAAGGATGAAAACATTTACTCTGGTTGTTTTTTGAGAATAATGTTTGTTATTTTTGCTATACCATTTGCTGTGTTTTGTGGAGAAGCCCAAATGTTATTTATGAACTTAGTGCATCAAAGTCCAGCACCTTAGCTAGTTTAGTCTCTGAAATATGTCAACACTCTTAACAACCAATCTATTTTTTATCTCCATAAAGTACACAGAGAGAAGAAATACATTCTGGATACTTTAAGTGCTTGAGAATCTTCCCCAGTTATGCTCATTTCCTGCCTGCCATTCCAGGTACCTGGTACCAGCAACAGGTATTTATTTTTCAGTTTCCTGTTTAATGCTGAAAACATGGTGACTGCTATAAAAGATTTGTTAGTAATTAGTAAGGTAGTACTAAAATTAAACATAGAATGAAGTGTATGCATTAATCATTCCCCTCAACAATTAAAATGCAGTATCTATAAAACTCTAAAGCCATGTAACATAACCAGGAAATATACAAAACCATAAAAACACCATTTCTTAATCAACACTACAGTTTCTTAACTCATATGAGATGACTGAAGAATAGTAGCCAAGAAGTATCTATATTCTTATGAAATTTCTTTTTTTTTAAACAAGAAACATCTTTATAAAATTATCACATATGTGAAGATTGGGGAAAGATGAGCGAAGGCTGCCAGCTGAGCCAAATAGAATTTGATACATAACTCTATCATTTGTATAAACAAATGTAAAATACAGGCTGGTGTTCTTAAATGAAAGAAAACACTGTAAAATGTGAACTTCAAGATTGTTGCAACATTGCCATCAGCTGTAAGGAAAATCAAGCCAAGCATTTCAAATGTTCTTTGAAGTTACAATTATCTAAAAAATTGTGCCGAAGCATCTGGCTGAACACATTCTTTCTATTGTCTTAACTTAAGGAATAATTGCTAGAGTATACATGTGAAATGTCTTTTATTGTTGTAGTTTCCTGAGCAGGTGTTAGCTTGCTAAATAATGCAGTTTGTTTGCCTGGGAACACCAGACTAAGTGTCAAGATGATCTAATGTTTATACTGGGAAAACCTATGTGTTAAAATTATGTAATCTGGGGGGGGGCCTTAGCAGAGCTGTTTGTTAGTGTTTTAAAAAAACTATTGTTCAGTGAGAAACTGAAGCCATTTGTATTGGACCATCAACCCCAGCACTGCTTGCACTTTATGTATGTAAGTAAGATTATAGCACTGTGTTTTCTCTTAAGAATAAAGATTAGAAAGTTAGATTAAGTGTTTTTCTTTGACCTCAGACCTGTCCTACTGTATTATTTTAAGTTTCTGTGTTATCTCTGAACTCTTAGATATCTCTGTGGTGTAGTAATATTGTCTTGTGCTTTTAATTATTTATTATTAAATATTTTAAAACCTTTACCTGTGGCCAGTGTGTGTAGTGATAGGCTGTAGAGTACATTGCATATTTATAGAGGTTATCGTAATAGGCCACTCTAATAAGCCTTAGACTGAATAATCACATTACCAATTGGATAATAATATTGCACAGTAATAATTGGACACCCTTTGAAGGACCTTTGGGTAGCTGATAATATTAGCTGGTGGTGGCAGGAATTGCTACCATACAGTCTGGGTAAAGGGACACAGCTAGAGATTCTGTGTCAGCCTTTCCCAGGAGTGTCTGTGAAATTGTATAAATAGTTATCTCAAAGTGTGGGTGTGTGTCAGCTACCTGGGCAGGGACACGAAGCACTGGTTGGACAGAGAGGGTACTGGAGGCTGAGATCTGGACCCTATAGCTGTGCCAGTAGGGAGTCTTACTGGGGACCTGGAGAGCAAGGGAGTAAACAGCCCCAGACTGACTGTGATCTCTGTGTGCACTTAAGGGAAATTGTACTTTACTGTGTGTATTATTTATCCTTTCCTCTTCTAGGAGACGACCTCCCTGGTGTTTGTGGTGAGGACTGAGGCTCCTTGATTGCTGAGCTAGGGCACGGTCATCACAAGATATAACATAGGCAATCATACATTTATGTAAATGAAAACAAACCATACTGACAATTTTAGTTGCAAACATACATCACAAGCCATGTTGACATAATTGTACTTGTAAACATTACATATTCACTTATAATCTATCCATTGTCAAACATTAAATGGCTTGTTCAAATCCTGCCTTCTTTTAAACCTCATTCCTCCTCTGCATGTGATATTCCCACAATTCCCATTTTCCTATATAGTTTGATCTTACCATTTTTAAATATCTCAATTACATTTGTTTTATCTCTGTTACTATATTCACTACTTCTAGTAGAGTTGGTTTAGACTTTTGATTTCCATTTTCTAGTAACTGATTTTTTGGAAGCCAACATAATTAGACTCAGCAAGGTCTTACCATGTCTAAACAATTCTTATTCTGTATCATAGTTCAAAAAATAATTTCCTTAGTTACACCAATTTGCTCACCCAGTATCTCTGACAGAGCATTCAGCAGGAAATCTTTAAAGTCTGCCAACTCATTACACTCCCAGAAAATATGTTCCCAGTAATCTCTTTCTTCACCACCACATCTCCAACATTTGCTGTCAACCTGAGGAAAATGTCTTTGGAGTCTACTTGGGGTATTAAAAATACCTATGTAAACACTTCCAAGCAAAGATCCTAATTCTTCTAGACTTTGTTTCATATTTGGGAGACATACATATATTTCCCCATTATTTATTCATAAATTGCTTATCCAGTCACTCTTCCCAATCCTTTCTAACTTTCTCTGATTGATTCTTATAGTTACCATGCAATATTTTGCATGTTCTACTAATTATTCCTTTTTTAACAGCAGCTTCTGTTCTAGATGCTACAAAAAAAAACTCAGTCAGTGCTGGTCTTTTACTTAGGATCCCCCTACTTCTTTCTCTTTACCTATAGTCTGACATCAATCCTTGATAGGCAAGGCAATACCAATCTCTATCTTGCAGTCCAAATAAATTCTTGGCCTCCTCCCATTCTGTTACATTCCCCTCTCTAATTCTTTGCTCCCAGCACCTTGGCTTTTTTACCAGTTTTCTACAATAAATTCCAGCTCCCTCTTGCCTATTGTCTGTATCCCTAATTACAATCATCCCTATCAGCAGAATCTTTTTTCTCCATTCCCATGTTGGCTTTGTTCTTAAAATACTTTCTGCTATTTTATAAATATAATATTCTACATGGTTATTCTTATTCTCCTAAAGGATCTGCATCCAAAATCCTAGTCTCTCCTTGTTTCTTGAGCTTCCCCCATTTCATCATCATCCCTTTCCACTTTGAATTATAGGTTTCTGCTTGTGCTATGCATAGGAGCCTTAACTGCCTAGCTCTGAAAATACCCCTTCAAATCAGGTAATCCCAAACTTCCTTGTTCAATTGGAAGAATCAGCATATTTCACTTGACTCTTGCCATCTTCCCCTCCCAGATAAAATTCTTCAGCTCTTTATTAATTGCTATCCACAACTTCTCCTCTGGTTAATAAAAATATGCCTGACTTGTGAATAAAACTAAAGTGACTAAAAACATTTTAACTGATTGTATCTTGCTATCCATATCCATATAACAGAGTTTCCAATTTCTCAGTTTTTGTATTATTTTTTGTTTAGTCTGTTCCCACATATCCTTAGCTGCCACACCAGAATCCTTTTTAATCCATACTTCTAAGTACTTCATTTTATCATGTCCCCATAAATATCGATATTGCTGAACCAATTCATGTGTGGGTACATAACTTACAGTTATTGGCTTTGTTTTTGGCTTCATTAATTTTTTATGGCAAAAAAATTTGAAGCTGCCGCAAAATGCTCCACAACACTGAAAATGTCCTGTTCTGGTTTTATCAGGTTTAAAATAATATCATCTGCATATAGATCCGGCTTTTCTTGATTACCATACCAATTATATTCTTGAATTTCTGAGTCTCTTATTTTCTTTGCCTGTGGTTATAAATATAGTGCAAATAACAAAGGGAAAGAGGGCATCCCTTACTGGTTCCTCTTCTCAAACAGCAATTATCAGAGAGGAACCCACCCACTTTAATTTTTGCCTCTGATCCCTTATATAGCCTCCTAATCAACATTATAATTTTATCAGGGAATGCTTCCATTGCCCTGCTCATAAACTCCCAGCTTACTCTGTCAAATGCTTTCTCTGCATCAAGACCCACCAACAACAGTGGCATTTTTATACATTCAGCTTCCCTCTGGATCATCAGTGTTCAGTTAATGTTCTCAAATACAACAAAAAAATTTAAATTATGCATTACAAGTCATGTGATCTGTTTAAATGGTACAAAATAGGTGTTTTATTTAGTTATACTTCATTCACCTGAGGAAGCTGATTGTGAAAGCGCTTGTGTTAGTCTGACTATATTAAAACTGGTTGCTTGAAACTGGAGCCTGGTCTCTACAAATTTATTTGCTTCATTCAATTTATTTGCTTCATTAATGTTCTCAAATGTTTGCCTCCCTTTCACAAAATCACTTTGATCCATGTCTATCAATTTTGGCATGATCTTTGTCATTCATTTAGCCATTATAGACATCAACACTTTTTCATGGTTTAGGATTGAAATGGGCCTGTATGAAGCTGGTTATGATGAGTCTTTACCCTCTTTAAATATTACAGCCACCACCAATTTCTTCCAGGAAGTTGCTGCTTCTCCTTCACTCAAAATACTGTTAAACAAAACCTTCCAGATAGTTATTGTTTTTTTTTCCCTTCTAGCTTCCAAACTTCCATAGTAATACAATTTGTTCCTGGACACTTTCCTGTTGACTGGTTATACATCACCATTTTAGCTCATTTCCTCCTTTTCTGACTACTATTAATTGAGCCTCATTTACCTATAACCTTGGCATATTTAATTCTTCCATAAACATTTTCATTTGTAACTTTTCTTGATCTCCATATTTCTCTGCTTTATACAGACTTTCCTAAAATGTCCGAAATATTTCCAGTGCCTCTACAGGATCTCTTGTTATCTTCCTTGTTATAGGCTCCTTAAGCTTGGTGACAACCCTTTCTACTTTCTGATACCTGAGTTGTTACACTAAAAGTTTTTGTGCTCTGGCATTATTATAAAAAAAAAACAGTTGCTTAACAGCAATCTTTCTAAACGTATGCATATTATCAAGTTAACCCTTTATTTCTGCTTAGCAGTATGCAATTTCCCCTCTTTTTGTTCTGTGAAATTCCCCCTATTCTGTAATAGTTAAACATTTGTCAGTCCCTCTAAATAATTCATGTTGCTTTTTAATGATCTCTCTCTGTTTTATTTCCACCCTATTTTTAAACTCCACTTTAATTTTATCCCACTCCCTAACTATATTTTCAGAAAAAAAAAATCTGTCTTCTCTAATAACTCCCAAATAATTTCCACTACCCAGTCCTTAAATTCCTCTTATTAACAGATGGGTGGGAAAGCACTGGTGTTTCATTTTATTTCAATACCCTGTATTTTATTTTAGTTATTATTGGCACATGATTGGAAATAGTTATTGGATGTATATAAAATCTTTGAATTAAATGCACATGTTCCTGTGAAATGTAGCCCAGTTTCTGTATCTTGGGGAATATGTAAATTCACTCCAAACTCCTACTACTGAATTCACATCTTCATGTCATATATTTTCATAAATTTCTTCAAAAATTCAAAAATCTACCCTCCTTTGTTATATTTTCCTTCCTGGGGCCCCAGACACATCTTCCCTGCTGCAAATCAAATTCCAGTCCCCACCTGTAAGTAATGTTCCTTGCTGAAAGCTGATTATTCCTCCCAGAATTTTCTTAAGCTCCATTATAGTAGTTTTATGTGGAATATAAATACATGCCAGTGTAGTCCTGCTCACTTGCTAGTAGTCCCTTAGTACTACACTTTCTTATTCTCTTCTATCACTATTAGAGCTCCTCTTGCAATTAATATAAGTACTCCTCTTTCCTTTTTCCCAGGTATTCTGCTGCATAACTGTCCTGAAAACATTTATCAAATTCACATATTCAGTTTTTCCAAGTGTGCCTCCTGTAGCATAGCTATTTGCACTCTACATTTTTAAATATAGTTTACTACTCTTTCTTTTTTGTCTATATCTGTGAGACCATTAACATTTAAAGACAATATCAAAAGGCTCATTCTGTTAAAAATGTATTATTGCCACCTTTTATTTGTAACAGTTTTTTTGTTAAATATCCAATTCCAGGTTTTGTGTTAGATGTACACACACTGATGTGAGCCTCAAACCAGTCATTCTCCTTTGGAAGAATGAGAAAAAACACATTTTTTTCTTGTATCATACTCTTTTGAACAGACATTTCTTCTTTTTTCACATTGCAGTGTTTACATTTCTTAAAACTTAACAAGGTGAAAGAGGGGAAAAAAGGAAAAACACACGGCAGCCATTTATAGCATGCAGGTATCATGCACTATACAAATATTACTGTTAAGAACAAAAGTTTGTTTTACTTATAGTTAACTCTTTCCTTCCTCTTCTCCTCTCCTAAGTGTTCCTCCAAACATTAATGACATGAAGTAGGGCATATGCTTTAGAACCCCTACAAGTTTAACAAAGTCAAAAAGTCCAATATTTCCAAGTATTCTTGTTCTGTCATGTTTCACAACTATAATTATTGTTTTATTATCTCACATTTATTTGTAAATTTTACAACTTGCTACTTTTAATCCTTTTTATCTCCATCTCCCAAATCCAGTCTCTGCTTCCTTTCCAACATACTCTCAGTTCTTCTGGTCAACTCTTATGCTTTTTTCTCTCTGTCCAGCATTTTCTGTTGAAACACTGGAAATTGTTTCACTGGCACAGTCTCCCTGTGGTCTTTATTACCAGAAGAACAAGAAGCAGAATATCATTCTGTTTTACATATTACTTTTTGTTGGACAAACTTTTGGATCTCCTCCTTAGCATGTTCTGCATCAAAAATGATTGCATCCCTCCAGGAAAGAATATTCTGAAGATAGCTGGATACAGCAGTTTGAATCTTATGCTTGCTTCATGACATTCCCTGATTAGTGAAATTAATCTTTTGGCTGGTGTACAGTATTTTTCACAAACACTCTACTATCTCCCATTTTTAGTGCTTTTTCCTTCTGCCACATTTTTATCAGAATCAACTTCTTTTGTTTTAGGATTGCATCTTTACTATTAAAGGTCTATGTTGCTTTCTCACTGCCAGGTTTGGAGCATACACACAATGTGCCCTATCAATTAACAGGTCCTGCTAGGGAATACCAGTCTAGTTGCTTATTTCTGCTTTCATAAAATTAATAGTCTGCTCCTTCCATCTTCTCTGGTACAGCAGAAAAATTTCAGGTTTTCCTTGCGTGCTCTAATTCTGTTATTTTTTTGAAACATCTCTTCTTGAGTAGTCTCATAATTAGACAGCCTTTTCTTCATTTTGTCCTCCAATTTTTTGCAATTTTATCACCACATCTGAATATTTGTTTAAAGCTTATTCCATTTTATCCAACCTTTTGTTATTTGAGTTGATATACTCCATAAGTGTTCCATTTACTTTAATCAGCTCTGAGTACATTTGACTTACATTTTCCTCTAGGTTACTGGAAGTCATGTCTTGTACCAAAGCTGGAGCTTGTAGTGTTTTATTTATTTATTTATTTTGCTGAATAGCTGCAGAATACTTCCCAGCCAGTGTTTTTTTTCCAAACCTCTTATGGTTGATTTTCTTTCAGGTTCTCTGAATT
Organism: Protopterus annectens; assembly: GCF_019279795.1. Lineage (NCBI taxonomy): Eukaryota > Metazoa > Chordata > Ceratodontiformes > Protopteridae > Protopterus > Protopterus annectens. The sequence continues at coordinate 332,202,795 of NC_056741.1, read as the reverse complement.
TCTTTTTTTGCTGGCATCCAGGCAGTGCACTTACTAGCCAGTTACTGAAATTTACCCAAAAAATTAGTTCACTGGTTCTTTCATCTGAGTTTCTGTTTTCACATTGGGAAAGATGAAGTTAAGCTGTTACTCAATGTGCAGCTATCTTGGAAGTTCCCTGTATCTACATGAAACTTCTTATCAGTTCAGTAAGCCACTCAGCTTCCTTTGATTCACAGCAAATGCAGCTCATTGGTTTTCTACCATTTAATTGAAAACGTTTATTTCATATTTGACTGAAAAAGCACTGATACCCTTTTGTTAACCAAAACAAAACACCCACACTGAATATAGATTTAGCATGAGCAATAGTAAACTTTCATTAACTTGAAACTCACATTTATTGAAATTGCATATGACAACCTATGAAATTACAAGATACAAGTTGGAGTCATAGTCAAGTAACATATAGCAAAGCACTAATTAGCAGCTTTGTGAAGGTACAAAAATTAAAAAGACAAATGTGTAATGCATTTGCTAACTACTTGGGACAACCCACTAGACACAAGGGTCCCTTTTCAGGGGCAGCCCATGAACACTGTCTAGTAAAAAAAACTTGGTCAGAGTTACATGAGACAAAAGAAGGCACTAAAGGAACTCATTAACAGTTCAAAGTTTTACCCATCTGCATTAAGTACCAGACAAATGGTTGTAGCCCATCACGGTGCATTTCACACCTGCGTGCCTGCAAAAAGCAAGCTAAATTAAAGATGTATTCATAGTTATAATATTAACATTAAACTTTACAGTATGAAGTCTAAGACTTTATTCACAGCCAGATAATCAACATTCAGTCAACAGTCAGCAAAACAGAAAAAACAAGCATTGTACTGAAAGAACATTGCTCACATGACAATGCTTCTGATTACAACAACTGATTCCTTCCTTTACATTATAACTACTCTAGGATGCAAGAACTAAGTATGTATAACACACATACAAGTCAAAGTAGCTTATGCAGGTGAATTCAGCCAAACAATCAAGTGGAAGAAGAAATAAAAAAAAAATGACTGGCTCAGGAACTTTTTTCGCCTATTTTATGTGAAAGTTTGTGTTTTAAATTGCCTAAAGGATAGAAAGTCTGAACCTTACATTCCTGTCATTATTTAGTGACTACAGTTCATAACAATTTACCAGAAAGCCATAGATTTTACAAAGAAATGACAAAAATACCTCTCCACGTCTTTATTCAATAATTCTGAACAGAGCCAGAAATAATGAAGGTGAAGAAAGCTTAAAATGGACTGGTCACATTTTAAGTATTATTTTATGTTTGCTAACCAGGTAAATCCACTCTTCAAAGTTGCCCTTTTCAGGGATGACAGATGAGCACTGTCTGGTTTATTCTAAGGAATGGAGATGTAAGGATTAAAACCCTGTACCTTTAACTAGAGGAAGCAGTTTGTTAACAACTCAGAGCTTTTAATGCCAGACAACTCTACTTAAGAATTGAATAGAACAGCAAGTGTTGCATGAACATACATTTTCTGAACAACATGAAATATGAAACTCTAATACTGTAATCCTCAAGAATTTACTAGAAAAAAATTAAAGCGGGACATGGTAAAAATATGAGACAACATCAGACAAGATCTGCAAAATCAGCTACAGATAAAAGGCAGACTGTTCTAATTCACTTCAAAAGATAAAACAACAGGCTTTGCATCAACATGCATTCTCTGAACAACAGGATCTATGGAAATCTAATGAATGGTATTGACTGATTATAATACCTAGTGACTTATCCAAAAACTGGAAAAGTTAATGAAGGTCTGGCAGTTGGTACAGAGATTAAGGCTTCAAGCCTTTGATCAACTGCTTCTTGTAGTCAGGGCCACAGGGTTTACCTCTTTCAAACTCCATTTGCCTACCATGTGACTCTGAGCAAGTCATTTAATCAGACAGTGCTTCTGGATTTTCCATGGAAGGTGGATTTACTTTGTTAGCAAACAGATAAAAAAGTACAGCTAATAAATATGAGGTAAAGTCAGAAATGTTCACATACAATTTCTGAAGAATAAAAATTATGAAACTCTAATGCCTGGCAATGTTGACTGATGACTTTGATCCTTAGAAGGTCAGGACCTCCAAGGAAAAGGAAGTAAAGAGAATTCATGTGTGCATTCATAAAAACTGAACAGATGGAAGTATCTTGTGAAAAGCAAATTAGCAATGACACATACAAACACATCAAAAAAAGTAGTAATTGGGAGTGTGTGTGTGTGTGTGTGTGTGTGTGTGTGTGTGTGTGTTTGGTTAAGGTTCAACTGGTGTTATTAAAATTGTCATAGAAGGCACTGACATTAGATGGAGATAATATAAACTCCTAGGCAGCTAGTGATTATAACCATGTTTTGTAGCTTTATAGCATGAAGGTTATTTGCAGTGGGTCTTTGGTGTATGTTCTTAAGGGCAATTATGCCCTGATATTTATTTGTTTATTGACAGCAAAGTAGGATTTAAGGTGTGCACCCGATATTGATTACTAATAACTGGTGGCAGCAGGTTGAAATTCAAGGCCCATGACCCCTGTACCTCACAAATCAAATAAAGCTCACTCAGCAGAGAGCCTTTACAGGTGCAAGCCAAGGAGGGTAATGCTGTAGAACAGAACAATATAAGCTATGAAACCTATAAAATAAAAACAGAATGACACAGAGAAATACATACGAATAAAAATTACAAGTACAAATGTAATTGCACATTAAACAAAGAAAGCAATGTACAAAAACAATGTTTTGTTCATGAGTAAAATGGAAACTATAGCAGTAGAACACTAAAATACATGAAACCAAATACTGAAAACCTAGGAGTAGATTTAAGTAACAAAGAAAATTAACTGAGAGATTAAAAGATGAGAACCTTTATCTCTTATTCCAGAGCTTTTCTGAGCACATACAAAAAGCTTTACCTCCCAAATCCTTAAAACATCTAGACACATGCAACTAAAAGCCTAGTCCCTGGCTGATGTAAATGGAGATTAACTGACTTGCATGATTTTAGTTGCCTAGATACAACATTTTGAAAAAAAGGCTGCCTACTAAGAAGGCTCCAGTAATACTAGCTCTATAAGACATCATGACGTTGTGTGCTTTACAGACTCCATCACCTATTTTATTCTTTGTACACGCAGACCTTGTCAAACTATGTTTATTTTATGAAAGTAAGATTAACCCACCAGAAAGAAAACAGAATCAGTACAACTGAGCCAATAAGCAAATTACAGATGTGAAATAATGATTTGTATTACACAAAGCACCAATATTTCTATCTAACTGCTTGACTCGAACAATCAATGTGAAATGTATGAGAGAATACAAGGCATTAAACACAACCACAGTAACAGTTTGAACACCCACAGCAGCCTGCCTTTCAGGACATTTGTTTTGTCATAGTTAAGTCACTTAGAACAAACAAGTTTCGTTTTATGTAGATTAGTATGATGCTTTTCCTCAGCTTTCTAAACTTTTCTCCCGATGGGTTAAACACACTGTGGTCATCCTCTGCCCAACAGACTCGCCAGCAAAATACCTTGTGAAAGAGTATAAATCTACTTAAGTTACCTGCCTGAAGCAGCTCCAAAAACAAACTAAAAGTACAGCTTTCTAAACTGTAGGTGTTGCTTCTATCGCAATTTATCCATACTCCGAATCTGTTTTTAAAACTATCTGCTTTTAAAAAAGTAAACTGACCCTTATTTAAAGTATCACTACAGGGCAGATGAGCATACACACAGGTTAGTTTTTCTGGCTGTAGTAACTTACTTTGGCCACCAGACGGCAACACAATACCAGCAGTCTACCACATTCCTTGTTTTAACTAATAGTACCAATAGCTTTAAGTTTAATGTGGTTTTAAGTCTCAATAGTTCCAGTATATGTAGTTTTAATGTTGCCAGCCACACTCTAGAGTTTTGTTTAACCCCTAGTACATCTTCTGTTCCCTTTGTCTCCTGTTTTTAAACTTATATCTGCAACATTTCCATCTCTGGCTTGCTCTCATTCCCTCTTCAGCTCTGATTTTCACAGCTGCGTCTTTTCTAATTGTTTCAGTGCTGTTTCTCACTGCTGACCTGACCCTGTCAGTACTGGTGCCAATCAGCCAGGCCACTGTGATATCCATCTCCAGTCTCTATTCCAACCCCTCCCCCTGTTTCTTTCAATTTTTTTCTTTACAACCCCTCCCCCAGACTCCTTAACCTTGCCTTCCTTCCTGTGGTACCATCTTTTACCTCTCTGAACCACTCTAATATTTTTCCTATACCACTGCTAGAATATACATTAACCCTTGCATACTTTCGTCTGAACTTACCTTACACTCCACTGATTGTTTTTCACTGACGACCTTGATTCTTCCCTTTCCTTGGCTCTACCTGCTCCATTCACCCTATGGGGTCACTCTGCTCCCCTACCCTAACCCCAAATTCCACCCCCATACCCCTACACTTATACTTAGTTAGCCACTCCACCACTTCCACCATCCAATCCAAACTACCCATCATACCCCCAAAACCTCCTCCCACAGTTCCCCCATTAAAGTAAGCCTACCTTTCAGAGTTTACTGCCAAACACAATTTATCCTGATAAACTACTAAACAATTAATCTAAACCATAATCTATTACTCAAATTAACTTCACAGCTTAACTCACCCCCTACTTCTACTCTAATAACCAACATCATGACCCTCAAATCTCTATCCCTACTTACTCACATAATACTTCTAATTTACTTACCTAAATTATATCACCCAACCTACTAATGCAAACCACTCCCCCCCATTTCACACCACTACCCCATCCTCTACAAGGTACACATCTACTGTTACTCATATCTCCTAGTCTCTACCCCCTCAACACTAGCATGCTCTTCCCCTATAGACTCCTACCTAACTCTAAAAACACTGTTCCCAACACTAGTCTAATGTCCACAAAACTCTCTACCTGTATACTACACCCCAAACAAACCAAATACCTCATTCATCATCTTATCTCTATCCTTCTCTCTGGGGACATCCACCCGAACCCAGGCCCCTCTACCACACTGCATCCAACCCCTCAAGCAACAGGCAAACCCCTCCACTTCTCAGCTCTAAATGCTCAGAGCCTATGTAATAAAATTCCAAACCTTCATGCCTGGCTTCTACATAACCAGCCAGATATTCTCTCCATCTCAGAAACCTGGCTTAAGCCCCACATACAAGATTCTGAAATAACTCCTCCCAACTACCGCATGTTAAGGAATGACAGAACACAAGAAAAGGGAGGTGGTGTAGCCCTCTTAATCACCCCCTATACCAAACCCTTTCCCAAATTTGACAAGGCAGAAATAATACCAGCCCTACTCCACCTAAACAAGCATGAACTCATATTTGTTCTCTCCCTCTATATTCCCCCTGGAGACAATATCTCATCCCTTGAAGATATTCTCTCCTGGGTCTCTACCATCATTTCTTATGAAACCATAATCCTGGGGGACATGAACATAAACTGGGCCACAATCCAATCTACCACTAACTCACTCAATATTAACTAATATAACTTTACACAACTAATCAGTTCCACTACCAGGCCTTCCAAGAACTCCATCATTGGAAATATAATAGACTGGATTCTAGTATCCCATCCTCATTATATCTCTGATAGAGGTATTCTCCCAGACCCACTAGCTGACCATTTCCCCACTTTTGCCCACATCTCCTCTCTTCTATACAACTAACTCACACCTATATTTCCACTCGTTGCCTAAAGAACTTCAATGCTGAAACCTTCTCAGGTGCACTAAAAAGCACAAACTGGAACCCATTAAAAACTCTTTCCCTAGATAATGCTCTATCCTACTTTAACTCTACTTTCACACACCTGCTCAATTCCTTTGCCCCTCTAAAAACAAAATGTATGAAAAGTAACCCTGTACCCTGGTTAACCAAAATCACCACAGCTACTAAGCGACTCCGTGACAAAGCCCGGACACGTTACCATAAAAATAAAACCACTATCACCCTAAATGAATATAAAACATTATTACCTTAGACCGCCAAGCCTATTTATCCATTCTCCAAACCAACTACACCACAATTTCCAAACTATTTTGGAAAGGAATCTCACCTCTCCTCAACCTGGGAAAAAAAGAAAACCCTTGCCCCAACCAAGATGCCTCTGACATGGACTTGGCCACCCAGTTTAACTTTTTCTTCATAGAGTCCATAAGCAAGCTAACATCATCCTTCACCAACATCTCTGCAACCCCTCCTCAGCTGCTCCCATCCCTTCCACCCCTAGCATCCCTTGCCCCCAACCTCCACCTTTTTCTATCAATCCCATCTCTATAGCAACCATAAAAAAACTTCTCCTAAAATTAAAATCTGGTTCCAGTGCCCCTGATGAAATTTCCTCCTACTTCCTAAAAGTAGCCACAGAAGCCATTGCTCTCCCTATCAGCACACTAATTAATCGGTCTATCTCAGAAAGCCAGGTCCCCCAGCTCTGGCAGAAGGCCTTTATTATTCCTCTCCATAAAGGTGGCAATAATAATGACATCCCAAATTTTCGCCCTATCGCCATCCTATCCCCTGTTTCTAAGCTACTTGAAAAGTGTGTGTACCAACAGCTCTTACCCTACCTCATCAATAATCAGCTTCTTACCCCCACAAAACATGGCTTTAGACCAGGTCATAGTACCTCCAATGCCCTCCTCTCCTTCCTAGAAATAATCAACAAAGCCTGCAACTCTGGCCACTTTGTATCCACTCTTTTCCTCGATCTCTCTAAGGCATTTGGCACTATTTCCCACAACCTCCTTCTTACCAAACTCTCTAAACTTAACTTACTCCCTTCCTCTACCCAGTGGTTGTCAAGCTATCTCACAAACAGGCAACAAGCAGTTAAATGGAAAGCTATCTCACCCTTCCTTAATACACCCACAGGCATCCCCCATTCTAGGCCCCCTACTATTCAACATATTCATAAGTGATTTCTTCCAAGCCATTCCTAACTCCAGTCTCATCCAGTATGCCGATGATTCTACTATAATCTGTTTCTCCCCTTCCATCACAACTCTAAACAATCTAACACAAGCCGCCTTCTCTTACACTGAACAGTGGTTGCTCGGCAACCATTTAGCCGTTAATGCAACCAAAACAAAACTTATATAATTCAATGCATCCAAAACCTCTTTCCTATACAAACAATCCTTCATAATTACCAGCAATAATAATACCCCCCTAGAATTAGTCTCTGACACAAAATTACTAGGAATTATCATTGACAGTCCACTAAAATTTGATAAGCATCTACAAGCAAATATCAAAAAAACCCATAAAAAAATTAGGTATGCTTTACCGCCCCAGTCACTTTATTGCTACCACCACCAGGATTATATACATACCTCATCCCATCCCTTTTATATGGTGCATCTATCATAACCAGCCTACAATCTTCCCTCAAAACAAAACTCTCATCTTATAACTTGGATCTTATATCCAAATTTGCAGCAGGTCATAGAGCCTCTTCTCACCTCTGTAATTCCCTTCGCCAACTAAGTTGACTAGAATTACCAAACTTCCTCACATATACCCAGCTTAACCAAGCACACAAACTCATTCGTAACCCGTCTCTCTGCCCCTCCCTAGCAAATACCTTTGAAATGCATAAACCAGATAGACTCCTAAGATCCAATTCCCAAAACCTAATTAAATTGCATAGACCAACACATCCTGCTGGGAATCAATTGATGTCCTTCTCTCTTGCGCGCCTCTGGAACTCTCTCCCTTCGCCCATCCGCACCACCAGCAGTCCCTCCTTGTTTAAATCCTCACTGCACTCGCACCTTACTTCACAATGGAAATGCTCTTGCTCTCATCCAGCCTAATTCTATCACACTTTCTTCCTAACTTTCCAAACTTTGTTGCCTGTCACTACCTCCTAAAGTTTTACATCCTTACCTCATTGTAATTCCCTAAAAAAAGAAAACAAAAAAAACTACTACTTACTGAATTACTGATGTAATTTTCCTAATGAAAATCTTTTATTTCTGTATTATGTAACATCCATTTGAATTGTGCAATATGGGTTTGTACTATACAAAATATGTATTTAACATTTAATTGAAATGTATATTATGGATTTGTGCTCTTTCTGTACCATGTATTTGTATTTCTCTGGAGCTTTTCTCCCCATGACTCCTTTGAAAATGGGCTTCTTGTAGCCCAAATGACTATCCTGGAAAACAAAATGCAAATAAAATAAATAAAATTAGAACCAACAAGTTTAATTTTATTTAAATTAATATGGAGCTTTAGCTCAATAAATGAACATTAAAATTCCTATAAATCATTCTGCAGTTGAGAATTAATTCACACTCATGACATAAAACAAAAAAAATCCTTGGCATACTGTATCGAGTATGAGATACCACAATTGAATAACATACTGCTAACATAAAACGAAAAATGTAATGGGCCTAGGACTGAGCCCAAGTACAACCTAGAAAACCATCACAGAGCAATACTTTCAAACTTCATATGAGTTGCTTCTGCTGAGGATTTCATTATTCACATTGCTTAATACATTATATTTATACATTAAGTACCAGAACAGTAATATAGACAACATGTGTATCTTTCAAGCTGCATTTTGATTAAGTAGTACATGACGTTTATAAAAATTTTCTTTGATGTGTCATTATATCTAGATAAACACATTACAGATAATTAATGTAATTTAAGTGACTTAAATCCATCGGTCACTGCAGAATGCAAAGTACTAGAGGAATCCTCATGCCATAGTTTAGTGTGACGATTGACAAACCTCTTAGCACACACTTTCACAAGACAAATGCAAGACTTGCACACAAGTCATTACAAGCAGCACAACCAATTGTTACAGTGTGTATGAAATATGCATTTGTTTAATACAGCATTTTAAATGAGGTCATCAGTTTTAAATATGATAAATGAGCTCTCTGGTAGGGTAAAACAACCTCAGAGTTGATTACATTAAGTAAGGAGTTGTATGGAGGTGGACCCGGTTTGTACTACTGTTTGCAGCAATAGCCAGATAAACTTTCTGAATAAATGTCACATATTTAAGTTTAAAAGTTGGTTCCATATTGTAATTCTGAAACCTATAATTGTATGTCACAGAATTATGAAAAAAATGTTGAAATTAAAGGAAAGCAGATGTCAGCAGCTGCCGCTCTCCTTTAAAGTCATTTTGGCAAGGGACAGAGTCTCCTGCATGCCTCACTGTGGGTTGCTGCACCCTCTTTATACTAACCTCAGCACTGCCATACTTCTGGCAAAGTAGAATACTCTGAGATACGTCCATCTCTAAAGTAGTACATGTTAGTATATATTTTCATACGTTCAGCTTCACTTTTCCAAGACTCATACTTGGAAGTCACAGAATTTAAAACTGTTACCTTAAAAGTAAAATATTATACTGCTGGTTCAGTGGTGCAGAACGATAAAGCTTTAACTGCAGTCTTGATAACCGCAACTGACTACCGATCCAGGTGATGTAACAGCCAATGAGGGAAGTGGGAGTAAGTAGCGGAACCATGGCTACCCATCATACTCTCATACCCGAGGACAAGAAAAAAGTTCTTTCTTGTTTAAAAAAATGTAGCAAACAGCTGATTACATCCTAATGCCGCACATGAACAATCTGGTGAACATAGATGAATATACTGTGACAACTATAGCTTATATATCCAAATGCGTGGGGGATGTAATGAACATCAAAAATATTAAAGTAAGAGCCAACCAAAGCCTATGGCTAAACAGCAAGGTGTACAAGCTGCTGAGGGCAAGAAACACTGCTTTTAGGGCAAAGGATAAGAAGGGTCTGTGTGTGGTAAGGGCTAATCTATAAAAGGGTATCAAGGAATCCAAGAGGGAGTATGGAAGGAGGATACAAGGATGCTTTGAGGATGCGAAAGACTCAAGAAGCCTGTGGCAGGGTATTCAACAGCTAACTGACTACAAGACCAAGGCAGCTCAGTGCGATGACAGCACTGAATTATTGAACAATCTAAACACATTTTATGGCAGGTTTGATGAGAAAAGCAACCTGGAGGTTGTAAAGCTTCTCAATGACCAAAAGGCGGAAGTAATTAACTTCAGTGCTGTGAATGTAAGGAACCAATTGAGAAAAGAGAACTCCAGGAAGGAAGCTGGCCCTGACAACATTCTGGGGAAAGTACTGAAAGGTTGTGCAGACCAACTGGACATAATCCTGATGGACATCTTCAATACCTCGCTTGTCCAGGAAAAAATACCAGCATGCTTCAAAGTTACCAACATAATCCTTCTGCCCAAAAAAAGTCAACCTCACCTGCCTAAATGATTACAGGCCAGTGGCCCTTACATCAAATGTAATAAAATGCTTTGAAAGACTAGTTAAAAGGCATTTGACTACAGTACTACCCCAATCCTTTGACCCACTGCAGTTTGCCTACAGTGCAAACAGATCAACTGCTGATGCCATTTTGGTGGCACTTCACCTCACATTGGAGCATCTTGAAGAGAAGAACAACTATGCCAGGCTGTTGCTCATAGATTTCAGCTTGGCATTCAATATGGTGATTCCAATGCAATTTATAGAAAAGCTAATCAACCTTGGGAAAATAAATGGCTTTGCAACTGGATCCTCAATTTTTTGACTGGAAGACCACAAAGAACCTGTGCTGGTAACAACACTTCAGGGAGTATTACAATCAATACCGGAGTACCCCAGGGCTGTGTGCTGAGTCCTCTACTGCTCACAATCCTTACCCACGACTGCTCTGTGAAAGCTAGCAGCAACCACATCATCAAATTCACAGATGACACCACAGTGGTGGGACTCGTAAGAGGTGATGATGAGAGTGGGTATAGGAATGAGGTCAACTCCCTGATTGATTGGTGCAATAACAACAATTTGGACCTGAACATCAATAAAATGAAAGAAATTATTACTGACTTCAGAAATAGCTCTGCCATGCACCTGCAGCTCAAGAAGCGGACAGAATCCAAACTACAAAGTTCCTGGGGATACATATATCAGAGGATCTTTCTTGGAGTACAAACAGAGGCCAGCTAATTAAAAAAGCCCACCAGTGACTACACTTCCTAAGAAGGCTGAGAAAAGCAAAGCTCTCTATGAATGGTCTAAGTACCTTCTACAGAGGAGCCATCGAGAGCATTATCACCAGCAGCTGCACTGTACGGTTCGGTAACAGCACAATGGCCGAAAGGAAGAAGCTACAAAGAATAATAAGAACAGCAGAAAAGACCATGGGCACTAGTCTACCTACCTTACAGGAGCTCTTTTAACTAAGATGTAAAAATAGATCCCACAAAATACTTAGTGACACTTCTCATCCAGCTTATGGTTGGCTCACTAAACTTGCTTCTTGTAGTAGGTTATGGAGTATCCGCTGCAGGACCTCCAGATTTATCAACAGTTTTTATCCAACTGCAATAAGACTCATTAATGCAGGCATAAATCTGGATGTATCAAAACTATAATAGATTGTTACCCTCTCATTCTTTTTCTTTTTTTTTCCATACAGTAATTCTATTTATTAATTGCAAACTAAAATTAATATATTCCTTATGTGCAATATCACCCAATCTCACCTCTGTGTATAGTGTACTTTTCTTTTCATGTGTTAATTATCTAGTAGTCAGTGTTGTCCAGTGTAATAAATAATGTACAACCATGTGCGGCAGCTACTTAGACATTTAGTTTTGTACTATAGTTATTGTTTATTCTTTAATACCTATCATGTCTGTCTTTTTGTGTTTGTTTTCTCCTGTAAAAGAGCTGACGCTCAAAATTTCATTTAGCCATGCAATCACAGCCCTTAAGGCAAAATAACATACCCAACATGCTAGTAATAGGCGACTCTATAGTCAGGCACACTGATGTCCCACTAACTAGGCTGGACAAGGAGAAGGTTACCGTTAGCTGCCTGTCGGGTGCTAGGATCCGCCACATAACACAAGCACTCAGGTCACTCCAGAACAAGTACAAATACGACTCTGACATTATCCATGTCAGTGTGAATGACCTGAGACATACCTCCCTGGACTACATGAAAAGAGACACAGAAGAGCTCTTTGAGTGCCATCCTGCCCTCACCAAAAATGATTCCACAGTATAAAGAAAAAATTGGCTAAGTTTCTGGTGGCATTCAAAGGGGATTCAGTATCTGTCTGCCTGGGATGACATGATCGACGAGCCACGTTGCTTTGCAAGAGATGGCTTGCACCTGTCATCCTTAGGCTTTCAAATACTGGCCAAGGCTCTTGCTGCCCACATAGTGCCTTTTTTAGGTAAGGCTCAAAAGACAAACCCACCACCGTAAATAGCACAAGTAACCAAAAACTGAGGGTAATGCTACTCAACGCCAGAAGTCTAAACCTCAGAAAGCATACACTCGAGGCACTCCTCAGTATGGAGAACATCGACATCTGTGCAGTAACAGAAACCTGGTTTAAGGCTCTTGAGAACACCCCAGCACTACCAGGCTATAACTCATACCATAACTTTCGGCCACAGAACCAGGACCGAAACACAAAAGGTGGGGGTGTATCCATATTCATCAAGGATACACACACCTCCAGGTTAGTGGCACAGCACAATGCATCAGAGATCATCCATGTGCAACTAGCAATGGGCAAAACTGCAATCCAAATTGTAGCTTGCTACAGATCACCCACCATGACCCAGGACCCCCATTCCGCATTTCTGGAGACACTGGTAAATATGAAGGTCCTACCAAATACAATAATACTGGGTGATTTCAATTACTAAAACATAAACTGGGTGAACTACTCAAGTACCAACTCCCTTGCCCAACGCTTCCTAGAATATATAAACTCGAATGCCCTGGATCAACTGGTCAACACCCCCACCAGGGGGAACAACATATTGGACTTAGTCATCACCAACATGGGCGACTGGTGTTCCACACCAGAGGTCAACCCCTCGCTGGTTAGATCAGACCATAGACCAATCACTCTGGATATCCACATTCCACCCCCCACCCCCAATCAAGGAAACCACTGTGAAAAACTTTTCAAAAGCAAACTTCACGTTACTTAAGACCAAGGTGGAAAAATTCACAGCCCCCATGCTAAAGAACAATGCTGTCCAAGCTGCTGAAACCTTTACAAAGGCACTTTATGAGCATCTGCAGGAATGCATGGATCATGCTATCCCAAGTAAAACCAAGACTCACTCCTTCAAGAAAAGGAAACCAGTCTGGTGGACCCCTGTCATAAACAAGCTATAGAATAGAAGGAGGAAACTAGTACAGAAAAGAGTAAAATCCCAAGAAGGAAAGACATCCCTAATCAGTATCAGCAAGAAACTATGATCCCTCATTAAATCATCCGAGGCTAACTTCGAAAGAAAAATTGCCAAGGACTCCAAAGATAACCACATAGTGTTCTTTAGCTATGTCAAGAACCTAAGTGGAAACTCTCAGATCTGCTCTGAGTTACTGCAGAATGGCACAAAATACACTGAACTGACTGATATTGTCAACATTCTGGCAGAAAGGTTTAGTGAAAACTTCACCCCCCCTCACCCCCTGAAGGGCCCATAACCATACCAGAAGAATGTAGGGCCCCATCACACAGGTTAAAACAGCCCTAGCCAAAGCCAAAACCACAGCTTCAATGGGACTGGACGGTGTCCCAGGCTGTGTCTTACAAGAGCTCCAAAATGAATCAACCCCCCACCTTAACACACTGTTCAAACTCTGCCTCTCTACAGGCTACGTACCCACAGAGTGGTGCACAGCAACAGATATCCCACTCCACAAAGGTGGAGCCACAATGGACCCTGGGAACTATCACCCTATAAGCCTGACTAGCCTGGTCTGTAAGGCTATGGAGCGCATCATCGTGGCACTCATTAACAGAGACATTGGGAACCTCCAAACCTTGGACCCTACCCAGTTTGGCTTTGTTAAGGGCAGCTCATGCCTCCTAAACCTGGTGGACTTCTTTGAGACAGTTACCAAGGCATTAGACAAGGGAAAGGAGGTCCACACAGCCTACCTAGACCTTGCAAAAGCTTTCGACACTATTCCCCATTCTGGTATTATAGACAAGCTCACCAGCTTGAACATAAACCCCTACGTAACGAGATGGGTTGTCAACTGGCTCACAGACAGAACCCACACGGTGAGAGTTTCAGGCTCTAGGTCCAACTATAAACTGGTTACAAGTGACGTCCCCCAGGGCTCAGTCCTAGGACCCCTCCTGTTCGGTATATACGTCTCAGAGGTACAAGCAAGCACAGGAGGACTATGCCTGACCAAGTTCACAGATGACAGCAAACTAGGGGCCATAATTGATTCTCCGGCTGATATAGACACCCTCCAGAAGGGTCTCATTGAGATGGATACCTGGTGTCAAAATCATGGCCTCAAGATAAATGCCAAAAAGTGAATAGTCATCCCCTTTGGAAAAAACAAAGTACCCATGAACTACCACATAGGTGTTAGTCCCCTAAATACAGAAAATGTAATAAGGGATCTGGGGACCCAAGTAGATAGTAATCTCTCCTTTGATAATCATATTGCCAAGGTGGTTAGAAAATCCTTCTACGTGGCCCACCTAATCACAAAAGGGTTAGCATCTAGAATAAAAGAGGTTATTGTACCTCTCTACTCATCACTCATTAGACCCATCATAGAATACAACGCCCCATTTGGGATGTACCTTACAAGACATCTGCAACAGCTGGAAAAACCACAAAAGTACCTCACCAAGAGGATTACTGGCCTCAAACAGATGCCCTATGCAGCCCGACTGAAGAAACTCCAGCTGTACTCGGTTGCGTACCGTTTACTCAGAGGTGATCTCTGCATGACATACAAGGCCATGTCCAACCCTAAATTGATGGACATGCTCCACCTAAAAAAAAACAAATCCCGGAGAGCCACACGCTCTGGAGATATAAACCTCACCACAATGATAAATAGGACGTACTGGAGGGATAGATTCCTATCCCAGAGACTCCCCATGCTTTGGAACAGGATTCCAATATACATCAGGCAGAGCCCCTCACTAAAACTCTTCAAGAGAAACCTTGACGGGTGGATGGGAGACAGAAAATTTGCCCCGGGGATCACTGCAGTGGCTCTGCTGGACAGAGGCGCAGGGAACTAATGGCTCTGCTGGATAGAGGCACAGGGAATTAATCTAAGGGGGTGGCGAAAGCCAACACATTCTGAATAGGCTTATAAATGCCCTTGGGCAGATAGCCTAGTACTTACCTATGAACCTAGTGTTTCCTAAATGACAATAAAGTTTCTTTGAATGAAGAGCTAAAGTGCTTTAGCCTTGAGCACAAATGCACTATTGGAATTCATTTCTGAATGCTGATAATGCACTAGTAACTAATTGGTATCTCCTGATTATACCTCCCAGCCTAACACATTGAGTCTAGGCCAGCTGTCCTTCTCCCAACCATAGCTATGACTCTGGTGAGTCGCCATTGCTGCCTTTCCCATGATGGGAGAGGGAGGTACAGTATAGAGTCAATTATCCAACTTTGATTATCCAAAACATCAATTATCAAATCGTAGCCTTCCAAAGTTTTTGGGTAGGAAAAATCATAAAGTCTGAAATGTAAACGTTATATGTATTCACTTGTGCATGTTTTTTGAGCTTGTAGCCTGCTCATATATGAAAAATATTCTTTATCCACTGGAATTGCTGAATGGGTGAAAAGTGTATTCCCTGCGTGCAGAAAAAAACAAGATTTTAGAAGTTCGTTATCCGGTTCAGTTATATGTTTGATTATCCAAACTGCCCTAGGTTCCAATTAATTCAGATAATAAACTCTCTACTGTAACCAGATTAACTACTATACTGCCACCCATTGGAGGTTAGGTGAACTGCTGCTATGCCATTAGCAATTGCACTGAGGCAGAGACATGCATGCCAAACAGTGCACACTGGAGACAGGGTCAGGCATGCACAGTAGCTTACGTGCAAGGAGGCTAGTATGAACAGTGAACCCATCAGCTAACATAGAGACTGGAGGGCTTGAAAAAATCTGGATGACTGTCTAGATTATGATCTCCCCTGACCAATTATTACCTTGAAAGAGAATGAATGGGCTGACAGAGTCATTGCCAGGTAGCTGGAAAAAAAAGATGCACAAAACTGAAATCCTACAAAAATGACAAAATGCAACTATCCATGATCAGAAATTAGACTATAACTGAGTTACATGATAAAAAGGTAAAGCATGACTGCTTAGAATGACAGAACTGTCACTAAATGACAGCATCCTAATTTGAAAGCTGCACTGAAGAAATGATCCTGGGTAAAAGTTGTGCTTCTTCTTTGCTACTAAGTGAAAACACCAGCTTATTCTATGACAGTTTGCAGTTTGGCCAGATAACTCTGCTCAGAAATTAAGCTTGTTCAGAGCAAAGCACATGCAACTGTAAATAACAGTCATAGGACAGGTTTAATATGAAGTGCTTTTGTCTGATCTGACACATGCTGTTAAAATTGCTCTTGGTTTCTTTTCCTTCACCATCCTTAAAATCAGTTAAATCTTTAGCAAGTATAGATTTTTTAGTACAAATATGTTAACACTGTTTAAAGTGACACATATTGTATCGAGACCAGATCTGCACTGATAGCATTTAGCTGGAGTGGATCCATAATGCAGAGTTTTGGTTTACTCAGTCTAGCATACCTCTCAACGTGCAGACAGTGAAAACAGGAGCAGAGGCCCATGAAAAATGGGAACATCCAGCTAAAAATCAGGGTATCTAATTAGCATAAATTGTGAATACTTCCAGTAGGAACCTGGGATATTCTTTGGGTTTATCGTTAACTCAAGTTACATCCAAGATTCTTCTTAGGTTCATAGGTTTGACACTGATATATAGACTGTTTTTATATAGCATATATTACAGACAGAAGTAGGTTAAAAATTAAAAAAGAAAGCTGGGTGCACAAGACCCATGATAAAAAAGTGTCCAAACCTGGTAGACACACTGGTGCCAGGACTGGAAATGATGACAGTGTAGAATCCTCAAAATATGGAAACATTCTTACAATGGGGCCAGGCCTGGCCCAGGAGGAGGACGCCCCCCCCCCCCCATTGTAGAAGGAAGTAGTAGTCTACAAAAATCACAAAAACTGATATGCCAAAAAAGTGCCATAAAGATGATAAAGTGGACTATTGAGGATAAGAAAAAAATTAAGTATTGTTACTATTATTCAAAAAGACCAGAATTTCCAGACACGAAATACAAAATGATTAAGAGAGAAATTAGAGGAAAGAAAAATGCTTCCACAAGAAAAACTGTCAGAAGCTTAAAATAAAAATTTGCATTCATTAATACAACAGATTTATGAAAAACAGAATATAGCTCAAGAAACTTTGATCTGTTTGGAAAAAGAAGCATCTGAGGAAGTGCAAAAATACAAACAAAAAGTAGAGATATTTAAAAAAAGTATATGAAAGAAATATGGACATGGGAAAGAAAGAGAGATCTGATATGATGCAACACTTATGCAAAGGAGAAAGCCAAATTAATCAATATAAAGAATGCAGCTCCAAAGATATTCGAAGAAAAATACAAGTAAAGGCATCCGGGGTATGGAAAATTTCACAATAAAAAAATAATATCACAAAGAGGGAATGTAGAAAAGAAGATTAGTAAAGTAGAAGTTAAAAAATAGAAGTTGAAGTTATGTAATGCCTGCAAAGGGAAGGATTTTAGTGTAGAAGGTCTAACACAGGTTACATCACAGCAGGATGGAGCAAGTCCCCAAAGTAAGGAGAAGCAGGAAGATCAGGAAACATCTGAAGTAGAAATATGGACATGGGAAAGAAAAATAGATTTAATATGGTGTAATATTTATGCAAAGGAGAAAGCAAAACTAACCAAAACAAAAAGAGCAGTACCAAAGATATTTGAAGAGAATACAGGCAAAGGAATCTGTACATAGAAAACTTTACAATACAAAAAATAAGAAGACAAAGAGGAAAAGTAGAAAAGGAGATTAGTAATGGAAAAGTCAAAGAAATAAAAACTGAGGCTACAGAGTATCTGTGAAGTGAAGGATTCAGTGTAGAAAATATAATTCAGAAATCAGCACAACGGGATAGAGCAATGGATATCCAAATTAAGGGAAAACCAGTGGAACAGGAAGCAATTGGTCAGGTGCCATATGAAGATATTTCAGAGCCTTCCACAGGAAAATAGTATAAATGTTCACTTGAAGCTAGACAGCAAGGAAGCAACAGGAAACTGTGAAAACTCTGATGCAGTCAATGTTAAGGAGTGATAGGCCAGTGACTTCCCATATGACAGAGCAACGGATGGCATGGGAAGAAACTAAAAAGAATGTGCCTCAGAAAGGTGCTATAGAACTTTCTACAGAATGCCAATAGGAAATGGAAAACAAAAAATGTGTCCTCAGTTTAGGAGAAAATGAGATAAAAGAAGAATTGTTTGATTTAATAGACATATTAAGATCAATGAAAGAAATAGACAGCAGAATGTCAATAAAACCCAAAAAGTCAGAAGTTTGATAAACAAATGAAAACAGTAATTAGGACTGTCCATACAGATCCATGCAATATAACAGAAGTAAACAGAATATATTACTGTGCAGCTAAATTAATAACTGATAAAGTTCTAACACAAGAACACAGGGTAGTGAGGGAAAGGAAGGGGAGAAATCAAATAACATCATGGAAGTAACGAATAGAGAAAACTATAAAGCAATTAAGACAAGAAGTCTCACTGTTAGGAAAATATAAAAAGGGAACAGATCAACAAAAATACTAAGAAAGATAGACATGATAAAAGCAATGCACAGTATTAGAACAGACCAGGATCTATCATGCACCATCACAAATAGCAAACTAAAAATCTCAACACAGGCGGAAAACCTTAGAAGATACGCAGAAAAATATAAAGGAAAAGTACAAAATAAGCAATTTATTGATGACCCAAAAAAAGTTTTATAGAGAATTTGGAAACAAGGTAAAAGGAATTGAAAGACCACCAAAAAAAGAAGAAATAGATATATTTTGGAGAAATAGTTATGAAGATCCTGTGGAACATAACAAAGATGCTAAATGGATAGAAGAAGTAAAAGAAAGAATAAGAAGTTTAAAGGTACAGGATATGAAATGGGCTGAAGTACCAGCCAGAGTGATTGAAACAAAGTTAGGAAAAGTCTCCAGTTGAAAAAAACCAGGCCCAGATGCAAAACCTAACTTCTGGTTAAAAGTATTAACATCTTTGACAAAGATTTAGCTATGAGTAAGAACTATTTATATGCACACCCTGAACAGACACCAACCTGGCTAATAACAGGAAAAACAATGCTCCTACTTAAGTATGAACCTACAAGCTATCCTAAAAACTATAGACCAATAACTTGCCTTCCGATGACATATAAACTATACACGGGAACTGATGCAGACACAGTTTATAGTAATTTAGAAGAAAACTCAATTATGGCAGCAGAACAAAAGGGCAATGAAATAAAGTCCTATGGAACACAGGATCATTTGTTGTTAAATAAACTCATAATGGAGAACTGTAAAAAGGGGAAGAATCTAAGTATGGCATGCATTGACTACAAAAAAGCATTTGATAGTATCCCACATTCATGGATAAAACAGTGCTTAAAAACGTATAAGATACACCCTACACAGATCCACTACATTACAGTGACCAGGAAACAGTGGCAGACCACTATGCAATTAAGCCACGATAAAGGTCAAATTATTATCCCAGGGATTAAAATTCAAAGGGGGATATTCCAGGGTGACTGTCTGTCACCACTGCTATTCTGCCTTGCCCATAATCCATTAAGCTGTCTACTTAACAGCTTAAGCCATGGCTATAATTTGGCTCCCAGAAAACAACAAAGTGTAAAGACTTCTCATCTTCTCTGTCAATGATTCAAAACTGTATAGCTCATCAGATGAGGAACTGAAAGCACAACTGCAAGTTGTCAAAATTTTTTCAGATGATATAAGAATGTCATTTGGTCTTGATAAATGTGCAAAAACAACTTTTAAAGCAGGAAAACATCAGTTTGGGACATGAATGTGATATAAAAGTACTTGAGCAAGAGGGAGTGTATAAATATGTGGGAATTGATGAAGGATCAACAATAAAACATGAACAAATGTGAATAAAACTTAACAAGGAATACTTTAGAATACTTAAATTAACCCTGAAAACAGCACTGACATCTAGGAACAAAATCCAAGCTATAAACCAATTTGCTCTTACTGTCCTAACTTACAGTTTTGGAGTGATTGACTGGCCCCAAAACGTGTTGGATAGATTAGACAGGGAACTAAGAAGGATGCTTCATGCTCACCAAATGATTTATAAAAATCAGTGTCTACCAAGATTATATATTCCCTTTCCGAAGGAGGGATGGGCCTCCTTGAAATAGATTACATGTATAGTTCTGCAGTTGTGGGACTCCACACCTACCTGCTGACTTCACAAGACCTAAACGTAGTGAAAGTTTTGAAACATGAGGAGAATAAATCTAAGATGACTTCTCTGCTTAATCTAGCAGAAGCATATTGGCATCAAGGCAGGAATAGAAATCAAACCAGAAGTAGATACAAATTAGGCAGTAACTGAATGTGCCAAAAAAAAAACAAAAGAAAGAATATAAGGTGAAGGGTCAGATGAGAGGGCAAGAAATGTGGAAAATGCATAAATATAGTTGCAATTATAGAAAACTTCTGGAAGAACCTCACATTAATCAGGAACGAATTCAGGAAAGGTTAAGGAGAGGTGAATTCAAACCAAGAGATGAAAGGTTAATATTGGCAGCCCAAGATCATGGGCTATGTATACACTTGGTTTACAAATTAGATTGAACATGTGAGAGAAACAGCCAAATGCAGGTTTTGTAAAACAGAATTGGAAACAGTTGCACACCTCATCGCTGGTTGTGACATACTAATGGCAGGAGGACTGTATACCGAAAGGCATAGTAATGTGGCACCAACAGTTCAAAAGATAGAGGCTAGAAAACTGGATATAGTGGTCCATAAAAAGAAGAAAAAAGTAGCATTGCTCATTGAAATCACCACACCCAGTAACTACAGTGTCTTACATACAGAGAGAGACACAAAGTCATAAAATATCAGGATCTGCAGGCAGAAACGACAGCAATGTGGAAGAAAGATACACAGACAGGTCCAATAGTAGCAGGAGCGAGTCTATATTACATGATCGAAGTTTTACTACTTTGAATCAGTAAACATTGAACTTTATTGATCTAAGTAGTAAAACATCGAATCAGTAATAAAACATTTTTTTAAAAGAAAAAATAAAACAAAAGGGTGTAAGTAGGGGGCAAGCCCCCCTGTGCCCCCCACACCCCCCGCTACTTAAATATACCAACTCTGAGATCGTGCCACAGTGTAGAAAATGGAAATCTTCCTTGTCTGCACTGAATTGCACTGAAGTGCGATCTCGGAGTTGGTATATTTAAGTAGCGGGGTGTGTGGGGGTTGCATGGGGGCTTGCCTCCTGCTTACACCCTTTTATTTTATTTTTTTTTGTTTTAAAAAATGTTTTATTACTGATTCAGTGTTTTACTGATTCGGAGTAGTAAAACTTCGGTCATGTAATATAGACCCGCAAGAGCAATGGGTCTTATTAAAAAAAGAATCTACAATTGTATTTAGATATGTTACCAATATATGTAACCCCATGCGAATTGCAGAAGGAGTCATTACTGAGCACAATGCGGGTGCTGCAAAAAGCACTTTTGGATGACATCAAAGATTGAAACAATATTAATTTCATGAACTTTAATCATACATTGACTTAGGAATGGGGTCCATTCCTGTTATGGTATTAGAAACCCAAAAGACTTGGAGAAATTAAAAAAATAGGTTCATAGGAAGTTACTAGGCTAATAGCCCTAGGTCCTTTACAAGCTTAGCCATGTTATACCCATGTTCCCTAACTGACCTTGGTTAGATGGTCATTATTCACTGAGTGAGTCTGTGATCAGCACTGATTGCCCCTGTCCATGAGGGACATAGGTGCCACCCCCTGGGGTGAATTCATGGCCTCCCATTCAATTGTCTAGGTTGCGCTTGAATAGTGTCATTGAGGAGTTCTGTTTCACATTTCCTGGGAGTTTATTCCAGAGGAACGTCAACCTTTGGTAAATATATCTGTCTCTAGCAGGTTCTGTTAATGTCACAGGCTAGGTTGAGATCCCTGGAGCAAGTAACTCTTGTCCCATTTGATTTGTGGATGTGCAGCATTTCCATTATGGCAGGGTCAGACAATGCAATGCAGGCCAGCCAGAAGTCGCCTCTCACCAGCCGGTAGGATACAGAGTACAGTGACAGGGCTTTCAGTCTTTCCATGTAGGTCATGTATTGGAAGCCCTGAATTTTCATGGTGAGAAGCCACTGTGGTCTCTCCAGCTACTACAGGTATCTGGTGAGGTACATGCAAAATGGAGCACTGTACTCTATTAGTGGTCTGATGAGGGTTGAGCAGAGAGGAATTATAACATCCTTAGTGTTGGATGTGATGCCCTAACTTATGAGATGCACAATGTAGAAGGCTTTCCTTACCACTGTGGACACATGGTGATCAAAGTTTAGATTGCTATCAACCTGTGTTCCAATATCTTGCACTACTGGGTTTGAGCTTAGGGGGGGGTGCTGTCAATATTGTAATTTGCAGGGACTTCCTCTTTGCCAAAGGAGATAATAATGCTCTTTTTTGCATTTAGTTTTAGTCCACGGCTTTGAAATCAGTCATTTGTCTGTGTTAGCCCCTTTTGTAATATGTTAACATCATTTGGGGACTCAATCATTGTGTCCAGTTTGCAATCATCAGTAAAGCTAGTAAACCACAGGCCATCTATTTTCACCTGGACATCTGAGAAATAAATTCCAAACAGTAGAAGGTCCAGCACAGATCCCTGTGGTACACCATTAATAACTGGTCGAGTCTTAGAGGTGGTGTCCTTAACTTTGACAGTAAGCATTCTGTTGGTGAGCCAGTTGGCTAACCATCTAGTGATGTATGGGTTAATCCCTAGATTGGAGAGTTTCTCAATGACACCTGAGTAGGGGGTTGTGCCAAAAGCCTTGGCTACATCAAAACAGGTAGTATGTACTGTTTTGCTGTCATTCAGTAAGCATGATTTACCCTTAACACAGCCAAACTGGATCAGGTCAAGAGTTTGACGGTCACCTATATCCTTGTTGAGAAGGTCAATAATGATTCTTTCCATGGCCTAGCAGATAAGGCTAGTTAGGCTTATGGGTCTATAGTTCCAAAGGCTGGTCGATAGACCCCATTTGTGCAAGGGGATTACTGTTGCTATTCTCCCCTCTGATGGAACAAAGCCAGTACTAAGGCTGAGGTTAAAAACAGTGCCAAGTGGCTCTGCTGGGTCTTGCTTTAGATTGTTTAGTAAGCAGCCTGGGATGTTATATGGTCCCATTGTAGCCATGGTCCCACTAGGTCTTGTTTTAGAATGGTTAGTAAGCAGCCTGGGATGTTATCTGGTCCCATAGAGGCCATACTTTTGGCCTTGGAGCGCACTGATATGACCTGCTCTTTGAATATACTAGACAGAGGACTGGTGTCAGGTGTGCTTTGGGGTATTGCTGGTAGGGACAGGGAGGTGAGGTTTGCACCAATCTGTCAAGTAGCAGGTTGGCAATTTCCTTAGGTTTAGTATGAGAGGTACCATTCACTATAAGTTCGGCACATAGTTGGGCTTTCCCTTTTAGATTTTGGACATAGCTAAAGAATGTCTTATGATTATCCTTAGCTAGGGATGCTAATTTAGCTTTGTAACTAGTTTTAGAGGACTTTACAAGATATCTGATTTCCCAGTTCAAGCTGTGGAGGGTATTTTTCTTCTGCAGAGTAAGTTCCCTAATTGTTTTTAGACATCAGTTTCTTCCTTTTGTTATATAACCTGTTTATACTTGAGGTCCACCAGTGTAGCTTGTTTTTTGTGAGGACATGGTTTTGATCTGGTCAGGTGCAGCTGAGTCTATACAGTTGTTTAGGTGGTTATACAGGGCATTTATGTACTGCTCTGCATAGGAGTTTTGACAAAGGGAAATACTGCCAGTCCAGCTAGCTGGAATTTTGTAAATAAACATGTGTAATTTGTGAATATTAATATAATTTATATATAAGTGTGATAGAAGGAGATACTGCCATCACAGCTATCTGGAATTTTGTAAATAATCATATGTCATTTGTGAATATCAACATGACTCATATGCTTGTCTTATAGATATATTACAACTGTATGTTATGTGCATATTAAATTGCTGGTACAGAAGTTAGTGTTGAACTGGGTTTGTACAGTACTGAGCCTAGATGTGTGACCACAGCATACCCTGCTGGATTAGGACAGAAATATATATAAACTATTGTACATGTGTAAATGTATATGTTTTAACAGTGGGAACTAGAACATAGAGGGTTAACATGCAAAAATTCAAGAAAATAGCTGGAATTAAAATTGTTTTATGGTTGTGCTATAAAAGTTAGTTTCAATGCAGCAAGGAGACAGTATGTCTAGAACTAGGGTATCTTCCGCATTGTTTTGTAAATGTTTTATTATTCTATGTCTTCCAGCAGTTCCAAAGATGTGAGAGATATCTATTTTTCACAGGGAGATGCTAAAATGATGGCAGTTTCTAGCAATGGGGGTATTCATCTGGAATAATCAGATGACAAAAGTGATGTCATCCTGAAAGTATCCCAGCATCAATATTTGATATATTAATTTAAGAACTCTCTGAGAGAGAGACAGGACATTTTGTATCTTGTCTTTGACCTAACAAGATCATTCACTCACCACCTCTGCAGTTCCCTTGCTGCAAGTAAGTTTTTAGGGCACAGTAACTCTTTTAGATTCAGATAGGAATATATTAAATATAGTTTAGATGTTTTCGTTATTTATTTGAGAATGTCCTGCAATGTTGTTTTAAATATTTCCTGTGATTTTGAACTCTGATGTAAATGATTACTCGTTATTGTCTTGTTCTTTTATTTATTAAATATATTTAAACCTATCATTGTGGCTGATATCTGGGAGACATATTTAAGCTCTTAGCGTACTTGCATATCTATTTGGTGACATTGTACAGGCCACTCCTAATAGCCTGGCTCTTGGTCAAACTACCATTTGGATTAATAGTAACATTACACAGTAGGATTAGACACCCTTTGTTAAGGGCCTTAAAGTAGCTGATAAAGAGCTGGCTGGTGGCAGTGAAAACTACCTTATAGTCTGGGCAGAAGGGGGCATAGCTAGTAAACTTGTGCCAGCCTTTCCCAGGTGTGTATATGTGTTTGTGTATAAATCAAATCTCAAAGTGTGTGTGTGTGTCAGCTACTTGGGCAGGGACATGATGCACTGGTTGGACACAGGGTGCTGGAGGACTTAGCTTGGCCACTCAGATGTGATCTCAACTCTATAGCTGTGCCAGTGGGGAGTCTTATTGGGGATCTGGAGAAAGAGGGAGGAACCAGCCCCAGACTGACTGTGATCTCGGTGTGCTCTTAAGAGAAATTGCACTTTACTGTGTGTGCGTGTGTGTGTGCTTGTCAACCTCCCAGTGTGTATGTCCCCACACTGTTGCTAGTGGTGAGGATTGAGGCTCCTTGATTACTGGGCCATTGTTGGGGCATCACAGGATTCATTGCTGGCTGTGTTAGCGGGGGGGGGGGGGTTGAAATGTTTTATACCATCACCTATTATGCCGTAGTATGCTTTGGAGAATTTTTTCATTTTTTTTTTTTTGCTCCTGTGGTGGTGTCAGATCTGGTTGTTACTTTGAATGAGACAGATTTATGGTCTGACCTTACCAGTGAGGGCAACACACAGTGGGTAGTGCAGTGAGTACTAAGTCTAGGATATTTGAGCCACTTGGGGGGGTGCAGACTACTGTTCCAGGGCATTTGTATTGACAAAGTCCAGGAACCTCAGGGTGAGCATGTTTGTGCTCATGTATGTCTCCCAGTCAATGGAAGGATAGGTGAAATCTCCCATGACCAAAGTGTTTGGATGCATAGTGAGTGACTCCAGTAAGTCCATGTATGCGGTGTGCTTCTCTTGGTTCATGGTGGGGACCTGTAGCTAGCAATGATGTGTTTTACCTATAGCTAGTTGGACTTGGAGTAGCTCAATGGATCTAATGGGTGTGTGAGTCTATGGGAAATGGAAATGGTGCTATGGTTGATAATGGTTTGCATTTCAACAATTGGATTGGAAACCATTTCAAGTTTGAAATGGATAAAACCAGAGTCAATCCTGGTACCATGAATGCACAGTTACTTAAGTTCAAATAAAAGCTTATCAAATATAAAAAAACTGCAATTGAAGAATACTTATTTATTCACTTGTGTCAAGATGGACCAGGTGCCTAAAGGGCTCTGTATGTGGAAATTCCTCAACCGATTGGTAAACGGTTTTGAACTGCATTTGGACCTTTTGAACCTATTTGACAGAACAGGATGTGAGAGGATGAGGTTACTTATCAAGCACATCTCTTCCCAGATGGACAAATTATTAAATGATATTAATACACTCAACCAATCGATCCATGATGACCTGATGTTTGACAACCATGCCCCAAAATAACACAGCATTTTTAACAATGCTGACAAAATTTGTGATTCAATTTTACAATGTAAAATTAGAAAGTTGAGAAGAGATATTGATGATTATGCAATGGGAAAAGCCTATCCCAAACCACCTTCAATGGGAACCAATGCAGACAGAGATGAGTTTGGTTGGGGGGAGGAGTCTTGTGGACAGGGCTTCTCCGTTAGCTTCAAATGTATCCAATAGATTGCAATCAGCCCCTCTGGGGAAACCAATTCCAGGGAGGTCCGAACGCTTGAGGTGTAAGGGACAGAGTTATCATGAGTGGGAGAAAAGTTGCAATGGGGACAAGAATGTGTTTTTGAAGAAGGGAGCAAGACCGAAAAGGAAGCATTATTAATGGTTCTAATGCCCACTACAGTGCAAGAAGAACTGGTGAAGATTGGTGGCAATAGTTCAAATTATTTCAAAATCTACAATTATTCCTCTGCTTTTTTCAACCAATCTAGCACAGATGTTCATTCAAGAGGTATGACTTTTGTTCCAGCCAAAAGGGCTGCTGTGACTGATGTTTTAATTGACTTGAAATTGTTCATCAGAAAAATGAACATATCATTATGGTTTGAATCTAGTAACATTTCTGGTTCCAAAGATTGCCCATGTAGACCCAATGTTTCTAATCCCCCTTCATACTTCACTTCAGGTATTTGAAAAGGTATGTGAGCTTGATATAAGAAGTTAGTTAAATGGTCCCCATTCTTTTAAATATTACAATTTACCCCAATATGAACATGAATTATTCAACGAGATATGTACAAATAGAGACTTGAGGGTCATGAAACCTGATGGGGGGGGGGGTTAGCGGTTATGAACAGTGTGGATTATTCAAATCGTATGAATGCTTTGCTGATGGAGGATACCTAAGAAGACGTTTTGCACAACAAAATTAATGTAACTTATAAGAAAATGAACTTACAACTGGAAGATTTATTTCTTCAAGGACAAATCAGTAGAGACAAATTTAAATTTATGTTGAGTGATAAGCCTCAGGTGCCCAATATATTTGGTATCCCCAAGATCCACAAATGCATAGACAATCCACTATTAAGATCTATAGTTGATGCAGCTGGGTCATAAACTCATTTTATAGTGACATTTTCAGACATTATGTTAAAAATGTGTTTTTTATTAACAAAGGTAAGTGAAGTGAAGTGTTTTTTAATGAGGAAGCTATTTTGATAACCACTGATATAAAAAATATATATATTCAGTTATACCACGAGCGTGGATGTCACTGGTTTAATGAATGTATTAATGTATGTATGGTTATTCGTTCCTTCAAGTTAAATGTTTTGGTTTCACTAATGGAGATGGTTTTGAAAATTAATTTTATTTATTTTGAGGGACAACTGTTTAGGCAAAAACAGGGGTAGCAATGGGGGCAGTATGTGTCCCCATTTTTGCCAATTTTGCCATGGCTCATTGGGAAAGTTTGTATTTGTTTGACAGTGAGTTCAAGAATTCTTGGTCAATGTATACCAGAGTTTTGTACAACATTTTTATTTTATGGACAGATGCCCAGGAAAGATTAAATGATTTTTTAGAATATATCAGCAATACAGTAGATTTTTTTTAAATTATACCCACACCATGAGTATGGATGTCATAACATACTTAAACATATAGGAATAAAAAAAAGACTCTGCAGGAAACAATTTTTTGTTCTTTACAGAAAGGTGATGTTTTCCAATTATATTTTTACATTTTAGCATTTGGCATCCTAAACATCAGAAGAAGGTGGTTGTCAAGGGACAACTGCTGCAGCTTGCAAGGATGGTGTCTGATTCTGATGCATTTTTAAAGGAATGTGACATTTTGGTCAATATGTTTTGTAAGGGGGGATAACCTTGGTGGTTTGTTAACCCGATTAAAGAAGAAGTGATAGTAAAAAGGAAAAAATGTTTTTTGCTTACCACTAATTGTAGAGAATACGGGTGCGAAAGGTCAAAGTGATACTAATGTGGAGAGAAAGTATGAGAAATCTTTTATTACCACCTTTACTTTAGATAGTTATCAAATATCAGAAATCCTACACAACAATTGGGCTTTGTTAAATGATAATGTGGAAGTGAAGAAAGAAATCAGTGAAAGACCTTTAGTTTTAGAGAAATGACTAGTCTTTCAAAAATTATTTGGAAGCCGGTTGTCCAGTTATTTCCAAGAAACTGAATACTCACCAAAGTATGGGTACGTTTAAACATGGGCACTGCCAAAACTGCCCTTATAATGCACCAGTGGGTAGTGTTAATATAAAGGGGAAAGCATTGTTTTCCAAGGGTCATTTTACATGTGATAGCAAATGTGTGGTTTATGTGGCCCAAGTTGTGTCCAGTATTTTATGTTGGTAAAACCAACAGAAAATTGAGGAAGCATGCTTATGAGCATTTGTATAATATTAGGTGAAGGAAGAATACTAATGCATTGGCAAGACACATAGAGAGTAATGAAGGATGCACCTTTGTTTTTTTTATATTGGAACAAATAAGGTTTGACCCACGGGGACCATTAGTATTGAAGTTTTAGAGTCGTGAACTTTGCTGCCATTTGCTCATCTATGCTATGAATCATCTGGGATTAAATGAAATGTGTTCAATTAACTGTATTTTAAAGCTTAAACATTATGAGGTTTAATAATGGTCTTAACATTCATTTGGTACACAATATTTTTAGAATTTAGATGGTAATTTAATTAAAAGGAAATAGTTTATTATATTAATTATTCATGAATGTAATTCATTGATTGGTGTAATTTTATCACGTGGCTGTACGTACACTTTTTAAATGTTGGTAATAGAAGTGTGTAACTGTTCTGATGAAGTTCCACTACTGAGGAATGAAAGAGCTCAGCAGATATTAAAAAGTGGTCATTCCTGGCTTAGAGTTTATTTCTGGGTACTGCAGCCAAGCTTTGGTGTATTATAACAAAGAACTCAGAGTACCTAGTATATTTGGCATCCCAAAAATACATAAAAATATGACCCCCCCCCCTCATGAGACCGGTGGTAGCAGCAAACCAGTCAGTGACAGCCCCAATTGCTAAATACTTGGATCATAAACTGAAAAATATTTCTATTAAAGCCTCCAGTGTGTTGAAAGACTCATGTGATTTTTTTAAGAAGTATAAGTAAAGATTTATTTAAAGGTAATGTTATTTTCATTACTATCGATATTGTGGATCTTTTTACCACTATCCCACATACAGAAGGATTAGAATTTTTAGAAAAAATTTTAAGAAATTTTAAGGAAAAATGAGAGCTTTAATGATAAAGACATCTATGTGATTTTGGTTTTAATGGAAATGGTATTAAATTATAATTTTATTTATTGTGAAGGGGAGTTTTTCAAACAGACAAAAGGGGTAACAATGGGGGCTATATGTGCTTCAACCTTTGCCAATTTAGTATTGTTTTGGTGGGAACATAAATATATATTTAATTCTGATGACAAAGAAAGTTGGGTCTTTATAAACAATTTTTACATGATAACTGTATTTTGTGGGCAGACAGTGAAGAAAGGTTTGGGGAATTCTTTAACTATATTTCAAATAGTATGGGGTTCTTAAATTTTACGTACAAGATAGGGTATGATGAAATAAATTATTTGAACATGAATATTAGGATAGATACAGTCAATAAAAGATATGTATCAAGAGTCCATAAGAAGGACACTTATTCTAATTATTTTTTACACTTTAAAAGTGCACACCCCTATCCACAGAAAAAAGGTATTGTGAAAGGTCAATATGTTAGGGGTAGTAGAATGACCTGAGATGACCAGGATTTTATTAAAGAATGTGATTTATTGAAATTAATGTTTATAGAAAGGGGCTACCCTGAAAATTTGATTAATGAAATATATAACGAGATCATTCTTGACAGAAATAATAAGTTTGCTCCCATCTTTGGTATGGAAGATGTGGTGAGTGGGACTAATATTCCTAATAATGAGGTTACAAAGGATTTTAGTAATCTTTATATTTTGGATTACAGTGGTGATGCCAACGTTATTAAAGAAATAGTGAAAGAAAAATGGGATAGGTTCTGAAAGATTAGTGACTTAAATCTCAAGTTTGATGAACCTTTGAAATTTGTGTTTAAAAAGGGCAAATGTATTAAAAATATTTTAGAGAATAGACATTTTAATATTGAGAGGAAGAAGGTAGGAACATATAAATGTTGGGCCTGCCCACAATGCCCATATATCTCCAACATGTCTGAGATATATTTCTCCAGTAGAAAAAAATATATTAGATCTACTTCTTATTCTAATTGTGGGTCCAAAG
Organism: Protopterus annectens; assembly: GCF_019279795.1. Taxonomy (NCBI): domain Eukaryota; kingdom Metazoa; phylum Chordata; order Ceratodontiformes; family Protopteridae; genus Protopterus; species Protopterus annectens. The sequence continues at coordinate 332,171,782 of NC_056741.1, read as the reverse complement.
GGCTGATTTATGTAGCCCTATGTGAAGAATGTGAAGGTAGTTATATAGGAAAAATGGAGAGAAGTTTGAAGAGGAGGATTTATGAACATACTTATGATATTAGGAAAGAACATAGTAGGAATGAACTTTATAAACACACTCAAACATGTAGAGGAGCTTCATTTACATTTTTTGTATTAGAAGAAGTTAAGTCAGACATCAGAGGGGGTGCATGGGAAATCAAACTGAAGAATAGGGAGTTATACTGGCAATTGGTTTTAGAATCTAATAAATGGCCAGGATTGAATGATATGGTTTCCCTAGTACCTGTATTGAAGCTTAGGGCAGCAAAATTGTGAAAGGTATTTGTAATATAAATTTTAAATATAAATTTTTAAACAATTTTTATACAAACTGTTAAATTTTTAATAATATGTTTGCACATTCCTTTGGATATAGATCTGCATTTTAATTTTTTTATACTTAGTTTTTATATGTACTTTTTACATGCATTGTTTAAGTCAATAGGTGACTTGATTCTGTTATACATGTGCAGTTTGATCAAATGCTCTTAATTTTTTAATGCTTTCAACAAAAAGTGAGGAATTGATGTAAATTTTGGGTGGATGGATTTTAAATTTACATTCAAGGTATTAAAACATTCTTGCAATGATATGAATTTGAGCCACTAGAGGTCGATAATACACCTATATTAATGCTTTTTAACATCGGTGTATTTTAATTGAATGGAGTTTGCATTGTAATTTATATTTATATTCATAATATATGTTTTTAGTTTAGGGTAGTAAAAGTTTTAGTAAAAGCAGATGTATATGCTTACTATTAAGGAAAGCAGTTTATGGAAAGATATTGTAACATTTTGGCGTTAAAATGGGTTAATTTAATAATTTTTATGTAACTTAATTTAATGATAGGGATATATATATATATATATATATATATATATATATATATATATATATATATATATATATATATATATATATTTATATATACCTTAAGTTAATGTTTGTAGTTATCTGAAGAAGTTGTGGACGAAAACTGCTGTTTACTGCTGGGGTCAGCGTTAGTGAGTGCTGTGCTTTATACCCTTAAATAAACCTGATTCTGTGAAAACGGCTATCCAGGCGCTTTTTCTACTGTTCAAATTTTGGTGTGTGTTAACATGGGATATTACTCAGAAACATGTTTGAAAAACAGAGCGACAAAAATGAAAAAAAATGCCAGCACATTATCAAAGAGACAGAGAAAAATCTATAAACTTTAATGAATAGTGTTGCAAAACTGTACAAAGCAAAGTCATTTATTTTTGCTTCAGAAAAATGGAGATGTACGATGTGGGTTCTCTCTCTTTAAATAATTGTTACCACTAATATGTTGGTCACTGGTCATGTAGTGTGGTTTTCTGTGTGCTGCTGGACATCTTCAAAATTAACATGTGATGGGGAAGGGGGGATTTCAGAAATTTCATGAACGGTAAATCTATCCTAAAAATAAGGGCATACCTGCAAAAACAGGGACATCCTAAATTAGGCCTGAATATAGGAACATTCCTCCAAAACAGGGGCAGTTAAAAGGTTTTCATTCTAGTACTGAATCAATACTGGAACTGTAATTCAACTACTTTTAGGAAGACTATAACAAACTACTATTGTCAAATTAATACAGTGTGTATCACTAATTTAGGTAACTCACCAAAATGTCATTAATCTGATTGCCCTGGCTTGTTTTTCAGTTGGTTTGCCTAGTTTCATGCTGATTTTATTCTTAAGTTACTGCTAATGCCCTTGGTATCTTGGCAGAAGATAAAGGATTAAGTATATAAAAGTGTGCACTTTGCCAAAATGTCTTTTTATTGAAAAAGGCTGCTGTGGTCACGGTTTACGCTTGCCATGAGGCAGATTTTTTTATTGAAAGTCACATGTCCATAACTTACAGCAGAGAATCATCTGGTGTTATTGAGCAATAACATCTGCCTCAGGTATGCGCTGTACAGATCATCACTGCCCCACTTTTAGTGCTTTGTGATGCAATGAGGTAATTACTACACTATTGTTTGCTCACTATCATATTTTATCATACATTTCTAAAGTCATAACAGGCCTGCCGTAAACAGCTCCATATTCTGTTATGGTCTCCCTCACTATCACCAATCCTGCAGCAACTGTCAGCAATAGCTGCTCCTTTGCCACTGCTTTTCCATACTGCTGAATCTAGGAACTTACACAACACAGACATTACATGCAGCCGCAAAATTAATGAGCTTAAGGCTAGAACAGTACCCAGACGTCCAGTAACTGGTCATAGAGCGGCAGCAGCAGCACTGGCATAATCTAAATTCTCTTCATGGGAACAAGCTGAGCTGCTTTTAAAGACAGTTTCGTTTTACATTTTTTTAATTCATTACGTCTCAGCAAAACACTTCACCATCTCCATTTTTTCCCTATATTACTATCCACTCTCTCTGGTTTCTTTCCTCTTTTCTCTCATCTAATTTCTGTCTGTCCACTCTCCCTGGCATCATTCCTCTTCCCTCATTTCTGGTCTGCTCCTTTATTACCCTTATTGCTCTCTACCTTTCCATCTGACAGTGTGGTTGCTTAGACATCTTGCTGTGCTTCACCTCTCCTGATCCCCCATGTTTTAGCTTGCTTCACCCTATCACATATCTCTGTGATTATTGTGCAGTCTGGTATTGCACTCTACGTTTCCATCTGGCAGTGTGGTTGCTTAGACACCTTGCTGTGATTCACTTCTCCTGATGCCCCATGTTTTAGCTTGCTTCACCTGATCATATAGCTCTGTCATTAATGTGCAGTCTGGTATTACAGTAGTTTTCTGGGCTTGGCCTTCCATTATGTGTGTATTATTAAAACACTGCAGCTATTGCCGTGTCTGAGCAATGTTGTTTTACATAATCTGCTACTGTTCATTTCAAATGAATATGGTTATAGATATTTCTGTTTTACTATGTGTACATAGTGCTACAATTTTATGTTGTATTCTTTGTTGTTTATGTTTGTATGTATAGGAAACAATCTGTCTCCAATCTAATTAAGTGTGAAATGTGGCTCTGTGCGTTGGTGAATTATTTTTGATTAACCGTTCCTACTAGGTCAATGTTTATTACCCAGCTGGTTTGGCTACCCCCCCCCCCCCACACACACACACACACACCCACACACACAATTTATCTCTTCATGTTGCACTGCTGAGCTATTTACTATGTTTTGAATATATAAACGGATTATTTGTTTGATATTTTCTGTAATAAGGTTGTAACTGTCAAAGGCAGATAATGAGACAGATTCAATAAAGCCTACACTAAGTGTACAGAATAAGTATTCAATGAAATTCTTATCACATTTTTTGTGCTTTCTAGTCACTCAGAAAGATTACACTAGGGGTACATGTAGTCTGCACTTTGTGGTAATCTTTATGAATCTGTCGATATTTAAAGCTGCAAGAATATCAGTAGGAAAACTAAAATTAGGAGGAGGAAGGGTGTGTGTTATGTCTGTTCACTCAGAACAGTAAACGCTTAGTGTATGCTTTATTGAATCTGGCCCAATGTCTGTTTAACTTGGTAAACATCTTTGACAAGGTTACAGAGGCAGAAGATTGTAGCTACTCAGTCCACACAAAATATGTGGATCTCTCAAGGCCTTTGACACAGTACCACATGCTAACATTGTTGTAAACAAGCTAAAATATCTAAAAGTAGACCCTTACATAGTAAGACAGATTACAAACTGAATGAAGGATTAAACTCGCACAATTAAGGTTCTGGTGCCTCTTCAGATATTAAGAAAGTAACAAGTTGAGTACCACAGGATTCAATACTAGGACCCCTTATTTTTTGGTATATTCTTTTAAGAACTCCATACCATAAACCATAACCTATGGCTAACCATATTCACAGATGACTGCAAGATGGGTGTCTTTGTCCATTCCCCTGTTTATACAGAACTGCAGCAGCAAGATCTAGTCCTTCAGAACCAGTAGTGTGCTGAGAAAGGGCTCAAACTAAATGCAAAAAGTGTGGCACTGTCGCCTTTAGGAAACAAACCGCATCTAAAAATTACAGCATAGCTAGTACCTGACTCCACATGAACATGGCATTCAGGGTTCTTGGCACCTCGGTCAACAGTTCCCTTACCTTTGATCAATGTGTTGCAACACTAGCTTTAGAAATCCTTCTGTCTAGCACAACCGATTTCCAAAGCTATCTTATCTAGATTAAAGGACATCATTGTCTCTCTCAACCTTGCCCTAATTAGATCAAATTTTGAGTAAAATACCCTTTTGACATATACTTAGCCAGATATATCACACAGCTGGAAAGGTCCCAAAGGTTCATGATGTAAACATGGCTGGCCTAAAAACCCTTAGCTACCAAGACAGACTAGAAGCCCTACCCCCTACACTTTATCTCTCACAGACTCTTTCTTGGAGCTCTACTTTTAGCATTTTGTGCCATCAAAGACCCTCCCCTAATGAATCTCATATATCTTCAGAGGACAAACTGTTACACAATCACCCAAACAAACGATATGAACATCCACCTACGCTTGAATAAAAAGTATTGAAGAAACAGATTCATTACTTAATGGTTGCCCCATCTCTGGAACAAACTGCCCCAGCACGATAAGAATACTGATATCCTTGCCTTCTTCAGGATTAACCTTGATGATTGGATGGTTACCCACAAGTTAATCCATGGACTGACATGATTTGTCTTCCTGAAAAATTAAATTAAGAGGTACATCTTGAGGGTGGTATTTAATTTGGCAAAGCACAAATGCTCTTCAGAATTACTTGCCTTGTAAGCCTTATGCTTGTATGATCCTATGAATTTATTTTATCAATATAGAATAAGCAAACAACCAATCAAATAAATAATATGTCTCAGCTTTCTGCATTGCTTATTTTGTATTCATTGTAGCGTATTTTTCCCAGGGCCTGCACTGAAAATGGGCTCTGCTCAGACACCTTACTCATTCATACAAATGTTAGTTTGACCAAAGAGCAAGATTATTAGGCTATTAGGAGTGGCCTACACAGTGTCACCAAATAAATATGCAAGTACTCTCAGAACTTAAATATATTTAATAATAAATATTAAAAGAACAAGACAATACTGAATAGGTTCATAGGTTGGTACTAGGTTATCAGCCCTAGGGCCTATACAAGCCTAGCCATAACAATTCCCTAGCTATTTCTTCCCACAGTATTTACTTCCCTGGACCCCTGTCTAGCAGGGTGACTGACATGATCCCCGAGGTGAATTTCCTATCTCCCATCCAGTCATCAATGTTCCTTTTGAAGAGGGCCAAAGAGGCACTTTGCTTGACATGTATGGGCAGTCTATTCCAGAGTCTGGGGAGTCTCTGGGTCAGGAACCTATCCCTCCAGCATGTTTTGTTCATGGTGATGACAAGGTATAGATCCCTGGAGCGTGTGTCTCTGAGAGATTGGGATTTCTTTAAGTGTAGCATGTCCAACAGCTCTGGGTTTGACATGGCCTTACATTTATAGTAACATCAGTGTTCAAAATCACAGGAAATATTTAAAGCAATATTGGAGGACAGTCTCAAATAAATAAAGAAAAATATCCAAGCTAAGCTTTGTTATATTCCTGACTATATCTAAGAGAATTACTATACCCTAGTATACTTACTTAATTAGAGCAATAAGGCAGATGTGGTGAATTGATCCTCTGATGTTGTCAGGTCAAAGACAGAATACAGAATGCAGTCTCGCTCTCTCTAAGAGAGATCTCAAATTAAATCTCAAATATTACTGCTGGGATAGCTTGCAGAATGACATAATTTCTTGTTATCTGACTCTATCCCAGGTAAAACTCCACTGCTGAAAGCTAGCAGTATATAGCATTCACCTGTGAAAATACATACACAAGGGCTTTTCCTCAGATCTCTGCAGATCTTGGAAGTCATAAAACAATAAAACATTTCCAAGACAATACAGAAAACTTCTCTAGTACAGATATTATGTCTGTTGCTGCACTGAAACAGAAAAATAACATATTTTTTGGCCTGGCCATAAAGTAATTTAAATTCAGTTATTTTTCTGAAGTTAACTCTTGTATTCCAGTTTCCCTTGTTAAAATATAATACATTTAAACAGTTACAATAATGTATGTACATTTCTGTTCTATTCCAATATGGTACACTGTGGACACATTTCAAACAGCACTTTGTAAAATACCTCTTCAGCACATGCCTGTATAAACCATCTTATATGACATACAGCTCTAATACACTTGTAACACAACTATACTCCAGAGAATCCACTCGCTGAAAGCCAGTAACCCAAAAAGAAAGGCAAAACTGCACCAGCAGGAAAGAAATAATACACTTTAATAAACATATAACAAATAACTGGTTGAGCGCTTTCATCTAAAAATGTCAGACTTCATCAGAACATAACATAAAATCAGTAACTTCCTTTTATACCCCACACTGAACTCATTAACCAATCAAGGAAAAACATCATCAAGGTAAAAACAACACCTGGGAATTACTAATATTAAAGCAACAGGACATTATAATTGTATCAGTAAAGGGGTTGTTTACTTGGTTACTTGTACTGCCTGCACAGTTTGTATGTGGGAAAAACAAAAGGAATGTAAGGAGGCATATATACGAACACGTTTGATGTGGTGCACAAAAAAGAAACTAATGCATTATTTCGACAAACTAAAAAATGCACTTCTAGTAAGTTCCAGTTTTTTGTATTGAAGCAGGTACCTATTAATCCAAGGGGAGGTTCCTGGGAAAATAGGTTAGAATATAGAGTGCTGTTTTGGCAACTCAGACTGGAAGCAAATAAATTCCCAGGATTAAATGACAATATTTCTATTTCAAGTTTATTAAAAATTAGGGCAACAAGACTTTAACTATTAAGAGCTTTAACAAATTATGAAAATATGGCTATTTTTATATTCATCGTTTTATGGAATATGGTATATTTTATTCACCTAGTTCAGCATTTAAAGGGTTCATTTCTCATTGTTTAATGATGTTTTTACCTTGATTGGTTAATGGGTTCAGTGCTGGGTATAAAAGGAAGTTGTTGATTTTATGTTATCTTCTGATGAAGTCTGACATTTTTAGACGAAAGCGGTCAACCAGTTTTTTGTTATTCGTTTATTAAAGTGTACACTTGTAACACAAACATCTTGTATGAATCATGTTGATATTCACAAATGGTATATAATTATTTACAAAATTCCAGCTAGCTGTCCTAGCAGTACCTCCTTTGTCACAGTGTTCACTGATGCAGTGTATAAGGATGTAGCAAAGGAAAGTGAAGTGAAACAGCAGACAGCTCACAAATATATAGTGGGCTGCTCTTCTGAATATCATTGTCATATGCATCTTAACTGCAATCTTGTCAGAGGAGTAAAAGGTAAGCAACAAAGCATCAGTCATTTAGGGTATTCCTCCCTTATCCCTTACTGCATGGTGCACAGGCCTTGCAGCCACTTAGAAAATTTAATGAGTACGGATAAAGCATATTTCTGTTTTGTCTGCTGGTACTGGACTCAAATATTTTGACCTGTAAATTCCACTCATAAACCACATTTGGTACTATTCTGTTTGATCAGTTGCCACTCATTCAGAGTGTGGGAATTCAAACTTTTTCTCAGTTTTCTACAATCAGAATGCACATTTTCTTCTTCCAAAATACTAAAAGGAAAAACTTGAACATTGGTAATCTTAATAGTCTGTCGTGGCTGAAGGTAATTTTTTTCCGTGACATATGAGAATACAAAAAGGAGAAAAGTAGCCCAGTTGCTTAGATAACCTGAGCTCATTTCATAATTGCTCAAGCAAAAAAGCTCAGTTTTTCAATAGCATCTGCTAATGTTGCTTGAGGTACATACAAACAAGATAAGATCACTCATGTACAGGACCCCCCCACACACACACACACACACACACACACACACACACACACACACACACACACACACACACACACACACACTGATGGTAGCTTATGATATGTTTGCATCAGATACATATTTTAGATATGAAAAGCTTGGTGTAAAGCAGAACGAAGAAAAATAACAATTGGATTTTGTGTCAAGAAAAAAATCCTGACTCCTACTTAATTGTTTAAATATCTCCCTTGCTTTTTAGTTGCCTACAATAGTTCATTTATCTCCAGGGAAAGTTCTCCTGTGTGGGCTATAACTGTATACTTATTAAATGTTCTACAACAAAAAATGCAGATTCATTTAAAAATACCTGGTTACAGACTTGAAAACTCTAAAAATTCCTCTCAGTGAAAAATTAAATTTCATTTATATAACAGAGTGGCCTGATCCTATAAACCTTGATGCTCATCTTTTGCAAGATGTGGGTGCCCAGGAAACTGAACACTTACAAACTAACAAAGCATATGGTACAATATGTCCATTAATTTAGTCACAGAGTAGATACAGGACATTCCTAGTACATTTTTCTACATATGTTTGACAATTTTTCATCCCTAGGCACAAAAACTAAAGATGTTTTGGGATAAAATGGCCTAAAAGGACAATAACAAATAGACATCATTACTTGAAATGCAAGGTAATTTATTCCTGTTCTAAAAGTCTGTAGAGAACGTGGACAGAAAATACAAATAAAATATTCTCACCAATCAAGAATTTCTTCTGTGCAAATCGAAAACATTTTATGATACAGAAGAGGCCATCACATCTCTCAAGCAGATACATGCAAGTGTTCAGTGATACAATATTACTTTAATTACCCTACCTGCAAATTCCTCCTAATCATAAAAGGATACCACTTCAAAGACACTTTCTGTCTTTAAAAATAACTTTTAATAAGTGCATGCTACACACGCAGCAAAACTTTGGCTAAGAAATTATTGCTGTTTGGACATGAGAGGTTCATTTTTCGTAATGCAAAATAAAAACTGCTACTTTGATGCAGAAGAAAATAAGAGTTTGATAAAGTTGTTCATTTATTAAGCTATGAATCACAGTAAATTATTTAAACAGAAGCCAAAAATATATTAGTTTAGCCTTTGAGGTCATCATTATCATTATCAACCCCCTTTTCCCATTTTCTACATGAGTTTGGGGGTGTCGTGTCAACTGTTGCTATCTCTCTGTTCAGTGCCACTCTCCTACCTTCTTCGACACTCATGCCTGACTGTCACTTCTCTCACACAGTCCATTCACCTCTTTGCTGGATGCCCTTCTTTCTTCTTACCTTCTTCCTGTCTGTTCCAAATCTTCTTTACCAGACTTTTTCTGCTTTTCTGCATATATGCCTGAACCACCATAATCTGTTCTCTTTAACCTTTTCTACAATTGGGGCTACTTTGGCTTCTGCTCTTATGCATCCTACCACCCATCTCAGGAACTTCATCTCCATCACCTCTAGCTTCCTCAGCTGTTCTGCCTTTATTGCCCAGGTTTCAGTACCACACAGTAGTATTAACCACATCATCTCCAGAATGCCAGCACTGTAGCCTGTTGCCTTTCCAATGTACCAGTTGACTATGCTTAAATCACCAAAATTATCAGACCACTATGGTGCATTCATTTTGGCAGAAATATATTTAATAATCTTAACAAGATGCTTTGAACAGTTTTCAAAGCATCTTGTTAAGATTATTAAATTCTGCAATGGTAAAAATAATTAGGTTCATGTATCTGGAGTATGAGAAGTACGTATGCATTCTTAGCCTTAAGTCAAATAAATTCAAGACTTTATTTTATTTTTTATTTATTTAACATTTGTTTACTGGGAAAGTCCGACTTGGAATGAAGCCAATTTTCAGTGGAGGCCTGGGGAGAAACACTCTGGGTACATGTCTTTGTAACGTGGGAGGAAACAGGAATAGCCAGAGAAAACCCACACGAACGCAAGGAGGACATGCAGACTCTGCACAGAATCGAACTGGAGAACCTCTTGCTATGAGGCGACATACTACCATTGCACACTACCTCATCCAAAGATGAGTATAGGTCTCTGACAAGGATGTGTTTTCTCCAGATTCCTGTTTGTGATACTCATGGACATTACTTCAAGGACCTGCTAAGGTCTGGGTACAGGAGGTTACATCATTTTTCCTTGCAGATGTTGCAGACCTCTTAGTCCCATGTGGTTAGGATATCCAGCACACATTGCAGCAATTTGCTGATGAATGTAAAGTGACGCTGATGAAAATATGCACCTACAAATTATAGGATACAGTTCTCTCCTGGAAAAAGAGCAGACTGCTCTCTGAATGATAGGAGGAATAATCTACCTGAGGTGGAGAAGTTAAAGTCTCTTATCATCTTGTCTATGAGCTAGGTTAGAGGGGATAGGAAGGCTAACTACTGGACGAGTGCTGTGATGCCATTACTAAAGGCTTGTACCACAGTGTAGTGATGAATTGAGAAATGAATCACAGAATGAAGACAAAATGAAGAAAATGAGTTTCCTTCATAACAGTTCAGATAGTTTTGGTACTCTGTAAGGATAAACTCTTCCCACTAGAAGGACAGCCCAGGGCAGACTCAAAGCATGGTATGGAGATTAAGGATCCCACGCAGTGATCATGAGACTGTTGATGGGGGCAAGGAGGTCTGTGCATGTTAGATCTCTGACCCATACAGGTATAAACAGTTTAGAAAGTTGTCTGATTAATAAATAAGTAAACTGTGTTACTTAGAAGAAGTTATACGCCCTGGGCTCTTGGGGCTTGGTCCCATTGATTAATATTAATGTGAAACACTAACACCATGTAAAAATGGAAAAAGATGATATCATGAAGTAATTACTTAGGTTTCATTAAATGGGCAAGGGGAGACTTTATATGTACATTATACACCTTTTTTTGTTTAAAACACAACTGGAACCTGCTCACAACTAACTCTTATACATATTTACAAGTCTGAAACAGTTTAATTTCAATGTGTCTGTCTAAAATGCCCCCTAAATTCAGAACAGGTGACAGACAATTAGAAAAATGTTAAGATCTGCAAGAAATGTTTACAAAATTATTGTCAAACATTTTCAAAAAGGGCATCTTTGACAATCTGTTTTTAACAAATGGAAAGCCAGAGTAGAAAAAAGAAATATTCTTAATAACAAATGAAGAACACTTGTTTTTCAAAGGCATCTATTTCTCCCTCATTGCCACCCGAAAGCATTTTTAGGACTGGCAAATTTTCCATTGACACAGCTATACTCCTAGTGTGTGTGTGTGTCTTTCGGCTTTTCCCGGTTAGGGGTCGCCACAGCGGAACTCCGGTCCGCTAATGATTGGCAGTAGAGTTTTACATGCTGGCTTGCCGGGCCTAACGCACAACCTTCAACGGCGAACGCCCATTCACGCATGTCGTCACACAGTAGACGCTTTAACTGAGAATCGAACGGGCAACGTCTAACTGTGAGGCGACAACGCTACCGCAGCACCACCACCGCAGTATGTAAGAAAAATGTAAAAAATGTAAACTAAATGCTTTGGGGTGCCCTTATGAAGAAACTGAAGTACAAAAACACATCAAATGGGCAAGTAATCATTTGCAATTTTGCCTAAAGCATTTTGATTATTTGTGTCAAAACCTCTGGATACAAAGTATTCATTTTTCATCTATATGGCACATGCAGTATGCAGTAAACAAGAAATTCTCTTGACATCTTTTACAAAATTAATAAAAAAGTAACAAGTCTAAGGTTGGTGTCATCATTCACTCTAACAGCAACTGATGTAGACTAAATAATTAAAGACAATTGTTACATGGAAGTGTTTATTTCCAAAGTAAATGATAAATAAACACCCATTGATACATGGCTGTACTATTTTATATGAAATATATCTTGGAGTGTGAATTCTATTCCAGCACTATTACCTTTCCTATATCCATCCCATCTATCTCATACTTGGAAAAGCACATTATTTGGCATGCTGCATCCCTCAAACCACACACCTAAGCAGAAGTTATAGTAATTTTAAGAATTATCATGTCTGTCTAGTAAAGGCAAACTATTAGTCCCTGCCAAAAGAACTGCTGGATTCTATTTTGCGCTCTCAAGGGGAAAAATATGGATCTGAATGTCACAGTCAGTCTAGGAATTTGAAATGAGAAATAAAGCTTCTCTTTAGTTAATATACATTCCATTCTCTCAATGGTATGTTCCATTTGCATCCAATGTTCAAATTTGGCACCTGCATAGTGTTGACACCCCCTTCAACATTGTTTGTGTAATCCTTTTGTAAATGCAAGAATGTATAAAAAAAACTAGTATTTCTAGACTGATTGCACTGTTACAATGCTCTTCTCTTCTTACACACAACCTGCATGTCATCTAATCCCATGTCAGTATCCCATTTATACTCTCAGGCAAGGATGATCAAAACATCTACTGTCTCTGTTTGGTTAATTAATGTATGCTGTTTGGCTAGTTTATGTATCATACATTCTCTGCAACCTCCTTTTAGTCATCTACATGCAAACAGTGGGTCATTTAAGATGTGTTTTACCATGAACATTTGTATCTGATGCAAATGTTATTATTTCCATTGTAAACCCAGACAAAAACAGGCTATACGTATATATGTAAAGCTAAAATTGTTAAAAAATGTGTTGGGTGTGCCCTTATGAAGAAACTGGAGCAAAGAAATATAGCAATTGTGCTATTAAAATGTTATGTTACTATTCTACATGTATGCTGTTACCATGTAACAATACCTTACTATGATGACTTGTTGTTCATCTTAGAACCTTTCTGCTTAGGTCTCAATTTCATTTGTTCTAACACCATTAATAACTGTAATAAACAGATAAATAAATAGATGAATGGATAGATAGATGGATATTTAATATTACATTAGACAAAATAGCAAAGTTAATTGTTTTCTTTTTTCTAAGTAAATTTTAATTAAATTATTTTAATGAATCACTGAATGCATACATGTACAATTCCTTGCAGGTATACCCATTACTAACTAACAGCTCTCAAATGTGCACCTCCATAACACAGTGTACATTTAAATTTTTGTAGCATATTCTTGGCAGTAATCTCATTGGTCCCATACTGAATGTCACTGTCTGGAAGTTAAATTGCATACCCTAGTTGATAACTGCCATAGCTCCTCCAGTTTCTACCCTGTGGTGTCAATTAATATACCTTACTACTAGCACTACTTGGTCTAGTAAGCCAGCCAACCCACCAAAGAATATCACTTATCCATGTCTGCTTCTTTTCTAACAACTATTTCACCTCTTTGTAGTCATCTTTCTCTCAATCTCAAGACCTCAAATCAGCTTCTTCACTCATAGCTCTCCACCTCATTTCTTTCCATAGACAAATAATCTAATTCTAAACGTAATACAAATTCCCTAGAGGACCACAACATGTGTAGAGTATCTACACCCTAATCCTCATTCTCCAACACACTGCTGTCTCTATCAATCCCACCTTATGGTTTAGCAGCATTTTTTGCCAACTTTGCAAGAAGCATTTCTGCAACTCCATTAGTGGTTCCTTTCACTTCCTTCAACTGCTCTTCTTCCGATATTGTTTTCTAAGCACAAGCATTACATTATTTCCAGATACTTAGTTATTGCACTATCTGTGGCCTTTTCCAGCTTCTCATAGTGATTGTCAACTTTACCACTTAACCTAATTCCTACCTTACCCAAGCTTCCTCACTGTTCGCTCTCTCTGCCACCAGACATAATGACCACTGCTACATATCTACTAAAATCTGCCACACCCATCCTTCACACTTGTCCTTAATCTATTATTAATATCATCACTCATTTCCCCTCCATACAAATCTGTCAACAGTTTTCTTATGTCCTTAAATAACTTTTGTCCATAATCCTCTCACATTATTCTGCAGATCCTTCCAGTTTCTCATTATTAGCTATTTATTGTAATCTCATGTACTGCTATCATCCTAACTTCATAAAGTGCAATTATAATGAATGATTCAAAAGCAGAGGTTATCTCACATTTTTCTCTATAATTCATGATTTCAAAATGTTATGTAAAGAACTTAGGGCCAGATCCAACACTAGGTGACCTAGGCAGTTGCCTAGCTACCTAGTGCTGGCTGGGGGGGGGGGGGGGGCAAGCCATTCAATATTAATTAAAAATAGAGCCGCCAACTATCCATTTTTTTCAGACTATCCAGAAATCAAACCAATTGTCTGGTAGCCTGAAAACACTTTACAAACTCTGATAGTCTTTTAAAAAACAGACTACTGGAGTTTGTTAAATCTCCAGTTCCATTGTGTTTTTATTTAAAAGAAACATCACTAACACAATGGGACTGTGAAGGAAACTAGAGAAAGAGGATATTCCACCTCCCCTGATGTGCCCATGAAATGAGTCTAACGTGGGCAGGGAGAGGGGAGGAGATAGTGGTATGAGAGGTGTAGTTTTGTTCCAGTTCTGGCAACTATGAAAGCAGGCAACCATAATTAAAAAAAAAAGAAGAAGAAAGAAAAATTTTAGGTTCATAGGATTTACTAAGCTAATGAACACAAGGGCCTAGTCATGCATCCCAAAATCCCTGACAAAGTTCTGATACACTTGATAAGTGTAAGCAGGGGTTTGGAAGATCAAACATTTACAAGCTAGGGCCTGGGAGATGAAACATTTACAGATTGCCTGTGTCCATTAGAGACATAGGTGCCAAACTAGGGAAGCTCACAGAATAGGTAAAATGTATGATTTTAAACTTAAAAAAAGTTCTTTTGATGACATAATATGATTCAGTATTATATACCATGGATATTGGTGACAGACCCTGTCGATGTAGAGTAATGATAAATGTTCCCCATATTGAGGTACATTTGAAATGTATGGTAAGACCACCTTGAAGAGAAAAATAAATGAACAAAATAACTAGGTGGGAATTTCCTTCCAGGAGCTAGTCCTACAGTGTTAAAGTGATTAGAAAAGTCGATAGTGATACAACATCTGATTAGCATACTCAAAATGTAATGCTTTACAATTACCTACTATGCCCAATTTGAATTTATTTCAAAATCAAGATATGGAAATCAGTTTTCATACACTGATTATCTGCACCAAACTATTTAAACTGCTACAGTAAAACAAAAATATTTTCATCACCACATTCTTAATAAACAAAAATTATAGTATGAAAGACCCTTCCAGAAACATTTGACATTTAGCAGCTGGGTCAGACTATTTTGTGGAAAAGAACTGAAAAAACTGTAGCCTAGTTTTTCAAATAAAAAAGCCATATTTGGAAGTTTCCTGTTTTTACAATTAATCTTCCATTCTTCCCCTAAGGATAAAGTTACAACTGATTTTACAAAACTTACAAAATAAACTTTACAGTTTCAGTGTTTATTCAGTTTTTCTCTACAACTACAGTAACGCTTTTCTGAACTAGAATAGTCCAGTCTTCAGATTTTGCTGATCTCTGGGCTTTGTCTTAGTTCCTGTGCTATCCATACCCTTATTTGGATAAGAGGAAGCTTCTTTGTTCACCAGTGGGAGTGGGGAGCACTGAGCAGACTATTTGTCCCTAGAGGATTGGTTCCAGCCCAGCAAGTTGTAGTTTATTGGTCATTTTGGGTCAATTCCTGGCTCTTTTCAACCCCCTGCTATAAAGCCCGCTTTTTTACTTGTAATAGACTCAGCACAGCTCCTCGTGGGTCCTGCAGAGTTCTACAAGCAGCAGAGAGTGAAAGAGTGACTTTCCTGGATTTATAAGTATTTTTTCTGGCTTTCGCTTAAAGTACTGCATCTCAACTGCATTTTGCTTAAAAAACAGCTCTGCATATTGTTTTACTGTTCTTGTGTTGAATTTATACTGTTAGCACTTTAAAAAGTTGTTTTTGTTTAATTTAATTGTTAGGCTAACACACTAAAGTGTGCTCACCGTTTTATAGCATTTACTGTTTGTTACTGTATCTTTTTCTCCCTTCTCTGTGAAAAAGAAAAAAAAAAAAAAATATCCTTGTTTTCCCGCTTTTCTGAACTAGAATAGTCCAGTCTTCAGATTTTGCTGATCTCTGGGCTTTGTCTTAGTTCCTGTGCTATCCATACCCTTATTTGGATAAGAGGAAGCTTCTTTGTTCACCAGTGGGAGTGGGGAGCACTGAGCAACCTATTTGTCCCTAGAGGATTGGTTCCAGCCCAGCAACTTGTAGTTTATTGGCCATTTTGGCTCAATTCCTGGCTCTTTTCAACCCCCTGCTATAAAGCCCGCTTTTTTACTTGTAATAGACTCAGCACAGCTCCTCGTGGTGTCCTGCAGAGTTCTACAAGCAGCAGAGAGTGAAAGAGTGACTTTACTGGATTTATAAGTATTTTTTCTGGCTTTCGCTTAAAGTACTGCATCTCGACTGCATTTTGCTTAAAAAACAGCTCTGCATATTGTTTTTACTGTTCTTGTGTTGAATTTATACTGTTAGCACTTTAAAAAGTTATTTTTTGTTTAATTTAATTGTTAGGCTAATACACTAAAGTGCGCTAGCCGTTTTATAGCATTTACTGTTTTTGTTACTGTATCTTTTTCTCCCTTCTCTGTGAAAAAGAAAAAAAAAAAAATATCCTTGTTTTCCTGCTTTTCTGAACTAGAATAGTCCAGTCTTCAGATTTTGCTGATCTCTGGGCTTTGTCTTAGTTCCTGTGCTATCCATACCCTTATTTGGATAAGAGGAAGCTTCTTTGTTCACCAGTGGGAGTGGGGAGCACTGAGCAACCTATTTGTCCCTAGAGGATTGGTTCCAGCCCAGCAACTTGTAGTTTATTGGCCATTTTGGGTCAATTCCTGGCTCTTTTCAACCCCCTGCTATAAAGCCCGCTTTTGCGCGCTTTTTTACTTGTAATAGACTCAGCACAGCTCCTCGTGGTGTCCTGCAGAGTTCTACAAGCAGCAGAGAGTGAAAGAGTGACTTTCCTGGATTTATAAGTATTTTTTCTGGCTTTCGCTTAAAGTACTGCATCTCGACTGCATTTTGCTTAAAAAACAGCTCTGCATATTGTTTTTACTGTTCTTGTGTTGAATTTATACTGTTAGCACTTTAAAAAGTTGTTTTTGTTTAATTTAATTGTTAGGCTAACACACTAAAGTGCGCTAGCCATTTTATAGCATTTACTGTTTGTTACTGTATCTTTTTCTCCCTTCTCTGTGAAAAAAGAAAAAAAAAACAAAAAAATATCCTTGTTTTCCCGCTTTTCTGAACTAGAATAGTCCAGTCTTCAGATTTTGCTGATCTCTGGGCTTTGTCTTAGTTCCTGTGCTATCCATACCCTTATTTGGATAAGAGGAAGCTTCCTTGTTCACCAGTGGGAGTGGGGAGCACTGAGCAACCTATTTGTCCCTAGAGGATTGGTTCCAGCCCAGCAACTTGTAGTTTATTGGCCATTTTGGGTCAATTCCTGGCTCTTTTCAACCCCCTGCTATAAAGCCCGCTTTTGCGCGCTTTAGCGTGGAGTTGCTCATAGAGCAGCGACGGTTAATCAAGTTTAAACTATTTCTGGCTCCGTAAAGTCTGCTCTTCAATTTTTCCCTTAGAACTGTTCTACTTGCAATCTAAACAGCCTATACTCTATCTGAAAAGCTCAGCACTTGCTCCTAAAGCATTTTTTATACAGGTAAAGCACTCTTAAACAAAAGAAAGTACTTCATTCACCTAAATTCCCTTGAGTACCCATTTCCCTATAGGTCCTTTCTGACTCAGTTACACAGCAATCTTTTTCACTATTTCTAGCATGTCGAAGGATCAGTTGCTGGCATCCTCTCCTGTTCAGCTGGTGAATCTGGGAATCCTGAGACAATGTTACAATTGCCTCATGTACACAGACAACCCTCTCCTCCTCCCAACAAATAAAAATATATGCGAAAGATGCAACTACATAGCCAAACTGGAGGCTGAGCTCTCTCAATTCAGTACTGGCAAGACCAGTCAGGAGGAGAAGGTAACCACGCACACCACAAACCCAGTCTCACATAGAACTATCACAACTGCAAACCAAACACATAAACACACAAAAACATACTCGGAGGCGCTGATTAAAAATCTACCAAAACAACAGAGGCCTCCAAAGCAGACACCCAAGCAACCGCCACCTCAAGACATAGCACATGCAACACATAGTTCACAAAGTCAGTGTGCTAAACAGTCACAGCCCTTAAGGCCAAACAACATGCCAGACACACTTGTAATAGGTGACTCCATAGTCAGACACACTGACGTCCCGCTCACCAGACTGAACAAGGAAAAGGTCACAGTAAGCTGCCTGTCGGGAGCTAGAATCTGCCACATAACACAAGCACTCAGATCACTCCACAGCAAGTACAAATATGACTCAGTCATTGTACATGCCGGTGTGAATGACCTGAGACATACCTCCCTGGACTACATGAAAAGAGACATAGAGGAGCTCTCTGATTATGTAGCCCAGGCCGGTATGACCCTGACCCTGAGCAGCATCTTACCCTCACCAAGAATGATGCCACAGTACAAAGACAAAATGATCAGTTTTAACAACTGGCTTAATTACTGGTGTCATTCTAAGGGGATCCAATGTCTGTCTGCTTGGGATGACATGCTTGACAAGCCACGCTGCTTCACAAGGGACAGCTTGCACCTGTCACCCCTGGGCTTCCGGATATTGGCCAAGGCTCTTGTCACCCCTATAGTGCCTTTTTTAGGCAAGGCTCAAATGACAAACCTACCTCCCTAGAAAACACAAGTGGAAAAAAACTAAGGGAAATGCTGCTCAATGCCAGAAGTCTAAACCTCAAGATGCACGCCCTCAAAGCCCTCCTTAGTATGGAGAACATCGATGTCTGTGCAGTGACTGAAACCTGGTTCAAGGCTCCTGAGAGCACCCCAGCACTATCAGGTTTTACCTCATATCATGCTTTCCGGCCCCAAAACTTGGACCGAACCACAAAAGGAGGGGGAGTATCCATATTCATCAAAGATACCCACACCTCCAGGTTAGTGGCAACGCACGAAGCATCGGAGACCATCCAGGTGCAACTAACCATAGGCAAAACTGCCTTACAGTTTGTAGCATGCTACAGACCACCCTCTCAAACTCAGGAACCCCACTCAGCCTTCCTGAAGACACTGGAGAGTATGAATGTCTCCCCAAATACCATCATATTGGGAGACTTCAACTACCCAAACATAGACTGGGAACATTACTCAAGCCCCAACACCCTAGCCCAAAGGTTCCTAGAATTCATAAACTCAAATGCAATGGAACAACTGGTCACCATTCCCACAAGAGGAGACAATATACTAGACCTGATCATCACAAACATGGGGACAAAATGCTCCACACCGGAAGTATATCCCTCCTTGGTAAGATCAGACCATAAATTAATCTCACTGGAAATCCACATCCCGCCCCCACCCCCTGCACAAAAGACCATAGTGAAGAACTTCTGTAAAGTCAACTTCACACTTCTTAAGACTGAAGTGGTATCCTTCAAGGCCCCTGGGCCAGTGGAAACCACAACCCTCACTGCTGAATCCTTTGCAAATGCCTTCTACGGGCACCTTCAAGAATGCATGGATCATGCAATCCCAAATAAAACCAAGACCCATTCCCCCAAAGGCAGGCGCCCGGTCTGGTGGTCCCCAGCCATAAACAAACTCTACAACAGGAGGAGGAAGCTACTACATGACAGAGCAAAATCCCTAAAAGGGAAGGCATCTCTGATCAGTACTAGCAAAAAACTATGATCACTCATAAAATCATCCAAGGCCAACTTTGAGAGAAAAATCGCAAAAGACACAAAAGAGAATCACAAGGCCTTCTTTAGCTATGTTAGAAACCTGGGTGGAAACTCCCAGATATGCTCAGAGTTAGTCCAAAATGACACAAAATACACTGAACCCACTGACATTGCCAACATTCTGGTAGACAGGTTCAGTGCTAATTTCTCCTCCCCCCCCCCCCCAAAAGGAGAAATAACTATCCCAGCAGAGTGTAGCCTCCCTAACATCTCAGATGCCCAGGTGAGAGCCGCCCTCTCTAAAGCTAAAAACACAGCATCAATGGGACCAGACGGTGTCCCGGGCTGTGTGCTACATGAAGTCCAAGAGGAACTAAACCCACACATAAGGCTGCTGTTTAATCTTAGCCTTACTACAGGATACGTACCCAAAGAGTGGCGTACGGCAACAGTAGTCCCACTTCACAAAGGCGGTGCTTCTACTGACCCTGGAAATTACCGCCCCCATAAGCTTGACGAGCCTGTTCTGCAAAGCTATGGAGAGGTTCATTATGGAACTCATAAACAAAGACATTGGGGACCTACAGACATTGGGTCCTACCCAATTTGGCTTTGTCAAAGGCAGATCCTGCCTCTTGAACTTGATCGACTTTTTTGAAACAGTCACTAAGGCCAATGATGAGGGTAAGGCAGTTCACACAGCCTACCTTGACCTTGCAAAAGCCTTTGACACAATACCCCACTCGGGCATCATAGACAAACTCACCAGCTTAAATGTAAACCCATATGTCACAAGGTGGGATGCAAACTGGCTCAAGGACAGAACCCACAGGGCCAGAGTTGCTGGAGCTGTGTCAGACTCTAAGCCAGTCACAAGCGGTGTCCCACAGGGCTCAGTCCTGGGACCCCTCTTGTTCGGCATTTATTTTTCCGAGGTACAGGCAAACATAGGAGGATTGTGGCTGACAAAGTTCGCAGATGACTGCAAACTGGGCGCCATAATTGATACCCCAGCGGACACAAACATCCTTCAGAGAGGCCTCATAGAAACGGATAATTGGTGCCAGAGCCATGGCCTTAAGCTGAACACCAAAAAATGTATAGTCATACCCTTTGGGAAAAACAAGGTACCCACAAATTACCACATAGGTGGTAATCCATTAAGTACGGAAGAGGTAATCAGGGACTTAGGGACCCAGGTTGACAGTAACCTCTCATTTGACACTCACATTGCCAAAGTTGTTAAGAAGACATTCTATATTGCCCACCTTATTATGAAGGGTTTCACATCTAGATCAAGAGAGGTCATTGTGCCCCTGTACTCTTCTCTTATCAGGCCAATGATTGAGTACAATGCCCCATTTGGGATGTATCTTACCCGACACCTGCAGCAGTTGGAAAGACCCCAAAAGTTCCTCACCAAGAGGATAAAGGGACTTAAACATATGTCATATGCTGTCCGAATGAAAAAACTCCAGCTCTATTCAGTCGCATACCGCCTACTCAGAGGTGATCTGTGCCTGACGTACAAGGCCATGTCCAATCTGGAATTAATGGACATGCTCCACCTCAGTAAATCTAAATCCACCAGAGCCACGAGAGCAAGAGACTTAAACCTCAACACAGAAATAAATAGGACATGCTGGAGGGACAGATTCATAACCCAGAGGCTCCCTACACTCTGGAACAGAATCCCAATCCATGTTAGGCAGAGCCCCTCACTAACTCTATTCAAGAGAAATCTTGACGAGTGGATGGGAGATCATAGGTTTACCCTGGGGGTTATCTCTGTGTCACTACTAGACAGAGGCACAGTAAACTAAACCCGAAAAAGGCGTAATATTCTCATCCTAAGGGGTGGTGAAAGCCACACACGCTATGGCTAGGCTTATAAATACCCTAGGGCAGATAGCCTAGTACGAACCTATGAACCTATAACCATTGTAGGTACCGAGCAAAGACTTACATACCATTACCAGGCACTGTCGGCATTTAAAAATACCTTACCTTTTAGAGGAGCCTCATCTTATTAACATAGTGGTTTCACTACTACATCATCATGTGGTAAATTTCAATGTGAGGTGTTCCATCTACAAGAATTGGTAATGAACTTGCTTTTCTAGGAAGAAAGAAACTACTTCTGATGCATTTAACATGGAAATGCAGTAGTTTATACATTCATTTAGGTAATGAAGTATTGTGGATTCAGTCTTTCATAATGTCATAGTAGGTATTTACTGCTCTAAGAAAAATTCTTAGGCGTTGCCCTTACCAACAAAATAAAATGCAAAAACAACACACTTTCTACTCCAAAAACTGTATAATTTGGAATTATTTTCTTTAGCACTTTAGAACATGACAAATACACATTAAGTTTTAAAAAGGTTGCTGAGAGGATGGCAAAACAAAACAGTGTGGATAAATACAGTTGGATTACATTTTAATAAACTTGCATACGGAATAGAGGAAGAATGTTATTTTTGAGAAAATTCTGAGTCAAAGTGATACTTTCCAACTCAATTCTTACAGATGGTGGGGTTTTGTTAGATGAGCCAGTTTTCTCTCCCATCCCAAAGACGTGCCTGATAAAATCTTCCACATTTGTGGGTGTCACGCACTGGCCAGGTACATGCCTTAGGTGAACTGTCAACCTTCCTCATTTGTCTGTGTGTCATGCACTGGGCTGGTGGGCTGGTAGGCACCCTGTTCAGGTAAAGTTCCGCTGTCTTGTGATCGATAAGTACAGGGATAGCCAAGAAATGAAGAAGTGAATTACCTTGCGCAGTACACGGGGTGGCTAAAACACTGTTATGTCCTCCATATATCCCATGGACTTCCACTATAGAAGATTTAATGTATTATACAGCAGTGAAGACTCTAGCTTTGCTGGGACTCTCTTGCCATTTTTACTGAATGGAGGTTCTGTGTGACGTTTACCCTTTGATATATATATATATATATATATATATATATATATATATATATACAACATCACCCCACCAAAAATTGTGTCCTTCTGGGCCCATCTCATTTGCTCACTCAACTTAGTGCAGTGGGATCATATTCTGATTTCAGGCACTCCTACTGTGTACAAAGAGAGCATCTGGGAAACAGAAAAAAAAAAAAAAAAAAAAAATTTAAGCTCGTTTCCTGCCTTTCCTGTTAAGTGGTATCGACTATTTGTAGGCTTCTGAGCCCCCAAGCCCTTCTGTGTTGGAGGGAAGCCTTCTAGCTTAGTTTTTTTTCTTATAACTAGCCAGTTTTCTAGTTTCAGCACTCAAATCTGTTTCTTTGATCTCAGCACTTGTTCAGAAAAAAAAAAAAAAAAAAAATTCATCTGCTTTTACTGTACTTGTGTTTCTACCTACTTTTTTACTTTTGCATCATCTTAAAAGTACTCAATTGTATTTATTACTGCTTGGTGTAACTCATTCTAAGCCTTTTGGTTTAAACACTTGGGCTTTGGACCAGTTGTTTTGCACTGAGAGGGTTTGTGGTCTGCACTGTAGTGGCAGAACAGGTAGCTTACATCCTTCTAGGTTGGGAACTGCTGATTGAGGGCTCAGTGTCTGTTATTCTAAAAGTGCATTAATTCTGGTTTAAGCACTTGGGCTTTCAGGCCAGTTATTTTACATTAAGAGGGTTCGTGGTCTGCACTCTTGTGGGAGGAGAGGCTGGACTCTGCCCTTCTGAGCTGGGAATTTCTGGTTGAAGGCTTATAGTGCATGCATATCTGAACTGCTTCTTACTGAAGTTGGTGCGCCTTGTTTGCTGTGGCATAGACTGGATTCGGGCCTGCTGGATCTAGCTTTGTTTGTGTAACTTGAGCACTAATCCAGGCATTCTCTAAAGTATTCAATTGTATTTATTACTGCTTGGTAGTAACTTGATTAAAGTGTAGCTATCATTCTAAGTCTTTTGGATTAAGCACTTGGGCTTCAGACCAGTTGTTTTACATTAGGAAGGTTTGTGGCATGCACTGTGGTGGCAGGACAGGTAGCTTTCATCCTTCTAAATTGGGAACTGCTGATTGAGAGCCCAGTGTCTGTTATTCTTAAAGTGTATTAGTTCTGGTTTAAGCACTTGGGCTTCAGGCCAGTTATTTTACATTAAGAAGGTTTGTGGTCTGCACTCTTGTGGGAGAAGAGGCTGGACTCTGCCCTTCTGAGCTGGGAATTTCTGGTTAAAGGTTTATAGTGCCTGAATATTTGAACTGTATCTTACTGAAATTGGTACACCTTGTTTGCTGTAGCATAGACTAGATCCAGGCCTGCTGAATCTAGATTTGTTTATATGCTTGTTGTTTGTTTGCTTGTTATTTCCCTGGAACGCTAATTCCACCTAATACGCGGCTTCTCAGCACTTCTGTGGATCACTAGTGATATCTGCATTGCTTACAGTACTTATTTCCTTGTTTCACTTGAAAGAAAGTTACTGTGTCGTTTTTGCATTTAAGTTACCTGTAACACATTGCACTTAAGTTAGCTGGCACTTGCTCACTAAAGCAATTATATAAGTCAGCACTAAAAATTAAAAGCACTACACCCACACTCCCCACTGGCCCCGGTTTTCAATTATTAAGGAATTCCCAATATTATTCTAGCATGTCCAAAGTTCAGTTGTCAATCTCATCTCGGGTCCAGCTGGTGAATCTGGGAATCTTGAGGCAATGTTACAACTGCCTCATGTACACAGACAACCCTCTCCTCCTCCCAACAAATTCCAACACATGTGAGAGATGCAACTATATAGCCAAACTGGACGCTAAGCATTCTCAACTCAGTACTGGCATAACCAGTCAGGAGGAGAAGGAAACCACACTCACTACAATTCCAGTCTCACATAGACCTACCACGACAGCAAACCAAACACATAATCACACAAAAACATACTCGGAGGCTCTAAATAAAGATCTGCCGAAGCAGCAGAGACCTCCAAAGCAGACACCCAAGCAACCGCTACCCCAAAACAAAACACGTGCAACACATATCTCACAAAGCCAGTGTGCCAAACAGTCACAACCCTTAAGACTAAACAACACACCTGATACACTTGTAATAGGTGACTCTATTGTCAGGCACACTGACGTCCCGCTCACCAGGCTGAACAAGGAGAGGGTCACGGTGAGCAGCCTGTCGGGTGCTAGGATCCGCCACATAACACAAGCACTCAGGTCACTCCAAGGCAAGTACAAATATGACTCAGTCATTGTCCATGCTGGTGTGAATGACCTGAGACGTACCTCCCTGGCCTACATGAAAAGAGACATAAAGGAGCTCTCTGAGCATGTAGCCCAGGCCGGTATGACCCTGACCTTGAGTAGCATCTTACCCTCACCAAGAATGATGCCACAATATGAAGACAAGATGATCAATTTCAACAATTGGCTTAAGTACTGGTGTCATTCAAAGGGCATCCAATGCCTGTCAGCTTGGGATAATATGCTCGACAAGCCATGATGCTTCGCTAGGGACGGCTTGCACCTGTCACCCCTGGGCTTTCGGATATTGGCAAAGGCTCTTGCTACCCCCATAGTGCCTTTTTAGGCAAGGCTCAAAAGACAAACCCACCTCCATAGGTATCACAAGGGATAAGAAACTAAGAGTAATGCTACTCAACGCCAGAAGTCTAAACCTCAAGATGCACGCACTCGAAACTCTCCTTAGCATGGAGAAAATCGATATCTGTGCAGTAACAGAAACCTGGTTCAGGGCTCCGAGAGCACCCCAGCACTACCAGGTTATACCTCATACCATGCTTTTCGCCCCAAAACTTGGACCGAACCACAAAAGGAGGGGAGTATCGATATTCATCAAAGATACCCACACCTCCAGGTTGGTGGCAAAGCACGAAGCATCAGAGACTATCCATGTGCAACTAACAGTGGGTAAAACTGCCTTCCAGTTTATAGCCTGCTACAGACCACCCTCCCAAACCCAGGAACCCCACTCGGCCTTCCTGAGAACACTGGAAAATATGAAGGTCTCTCCAAACACCATTATATTGGGTGACTTCAACTACCCAAACATAGACTGGGAGCATTACTCTAGCTCCCACACCCTAGCCCAAAGGTTCCTAGAATTTATAAACTCAAATGCTATAGAACAACTTGTTACCACTCCCACAAGAGGGGAAAACATACTGGACCCGATCATCACCAAAATGGGGACTCTATGCTCCAGACCAGAAGTGTATCCCTCACTGGTAAGATCAGACCATAAACTAATCTCACTGGATATTCACATCCCGACCCCACCCCCTGCTCAGAAAACCACAGTGAAAAACTTCTCTAAAGCAAATTTCACACTCCTCAAAACTGAGGTGGAATCCTTCAAAGCCCCTGGGCCTGTGGAAAATACGGCCCAGACCACAGAATCCTTTATAAACGCATTCTATGAACACCTTCAGGAATGCATGGATCATGCGATCCCAAATAAAACCAAGACCCAATCCTCCAAAGGCAGACGTCCTGTCTGGTGGACCCCAGCCATAAACAAACTATACAATAGAAGGAGGAAGCTACTAAATGATAGAGCAAAATCCCAAAAAGGGAAGGCATCACTGATCAGTATTAGCAAAAAACTACGGGCACACATAAAATTGTCTAAGGCCAGCTTCGAGAGAAAAATTGCACAGGACACTAAGGATAATCACAAGGCTTTCTTTAGTTATGTTAGGAACCTGGGTGGTAATTCCCAGATATGCTCAGACTTAGTCCAAAATGACAAAAAATACACCGAACCCACAGACATTGCCAACATCCTAGCTGACAGGTTCAGCGCAAACTTCTCCCCCTCCCCTCCCCACCAAAAGGGCAAATATCTATCCCAGCAGAGTGCTGCCCCCCTGACATCTCAGATGCTCAGGTAAGAGCCACCCTCTCCAAAGCAAAAAACACAGCATACATGGGACCAGATGGTGTCCCGGGCTGCGTCCTACATGAACTCCAAGAAGAGCTAAACCCAAACATAAAACTACTGTTCAATCTCAGCCTTAC
The DNA here is from genome assembly GCF_019279795.1 of Protopterus annectens. Lineage (NCBI taxonomy): Eukaryota > Metazoa > Chordata > Ceratodontiformes > Protopteridae > Protopterus > Protopterus annectens. The sequence goes on along the minus strand of NC_056741.1, from coordinate 332,145,063 downwards.
TACAGGATATGTGCCCAAAGAGTGGCGTACAGCAACAGTGGTCCCTCTCCATAAAGGTGGTGCCCCAACGGATCCTGGAAACTATCGTCCCATAAGCATGACTAGCTTGGTCTGCAAAGCTATGGAAAGGATCATCATGGACCTCATAAATAAAGATATTGGGGACCTACAAACACTGGATCCTACCCAGTTCGGCTTTGTTAAGGGCAGATCCTGCCTCTTAAACCAGGTTGATTTCTTTGAAACAGTCACCAAGGCCATTGACGAGGGGAAGGTGGTCCACACAGCCTACCTGGACCTCGTAAAAGCCTTTGATACAATACCCCACTCGGGCATTATAGATAAGCTCACCAGCTTAAATATAAACCCCTATGTCACTAGATGGATTGCAAACTGGCTCAAGGACAGAACCCACATGGTTAGAACTGCTGGAGCCATGTCAGACTCCAAACCAGTTACAAGTGGTGTCCCACAAGGCTCAGTCCTGGGACCTCTCTTGTTCGGTATATATTTCTCGGAGGTACAGGCCAACACGGAAGGACTGTGGCTGACCAAGTTTGCAGATGACTGCAAACTGGGCGCCATAATCGACTCTCCAGCCGACACAAGCATCCTCCAAAAGGGCCTCATAGAAACAGACAAATGGTGCCAGAGCCATGGCCTCAAGCTAAATACCAAAAAGTATATAGTCATCCCCTTTGGCAAAAACAAAGTACCCACAAATTACCACATAGGTGGTAATCCATTAAGTACAGAAGAAGTAATTAGGGACCTGGGGACCCAAGTTGATAGCAATCTCTCATTTGACAACCACGTGGCCAAAGTGGTTAGAAAAACATTTTATATAGCCCACCTAATCATGAAAGGATTCACATCTAGATCAGGGGAGGTCATTGTGCTTCTTTACTCATCCCTCATCAGGCCCATAATTGAGTACAATGCCCCTTTTGGGATGTACCTTACCAGACACCTGCAGCAACTGGAAAGACCCCAAAAGTACCTAATCAAGAGGATCAAAGGGCTCAAACAGATGCCATATGCTGCTCGGTTAAAGAAACTCCAGCTCTACTCAGTGGCATACCACCTGTTCAGAGGCGATCTGTGCCTGACGTATGAAGCCATGTCCAACCCGGAATTAATGGACATGCTGCACCTCAGAAAATCCAAATCCCATCGAGCTATGCGCTCGAGAGACTTGAACCTCAGCACTGAAATAAATAGGACATGCTGGAGGGACAGATTCATAACCCAGAGACTCCCTTCACTCTGGAATAAAATCCCAGTCCAGGTTAGGCAGAGACCCTCATTGACTCTCTTCAAGAGGAATCTTGATGAGTGGATGGGAGATCGTAGGTTTACCCCGGGTATCATTTCTGTGTCACTGTTAGATAGAGGCACAGTATACTAACCTCGAAAAAGGGCATAGCAAAATAAATTTAAAATGGGTGGCGAAAGCCAAACACATTCTGGCTAGGCTTATAAATGCCTGAGGGCAGATAGCCTAGTATGAACCTATGAACCTATATATATATATATATATATATATATATATATATATATATATATATATATATACACACACACACACACACACACACACACACACACACAGTATATATATATATATATATATATATATATATATATATATATAGAGAGAGAGAGAGGGAGAGAGAGTGTGTGACATACACAAAACATATAGAAAATGGTGTGGGTGTCTGTACCTTTATTTCTGTAGATAGACAAAATTATTTAATTTTCTGACATTAAAAATTAATCTGTTACGCCTACACCAAATCTGGCCCTTTGGTAGACACTCATCAGCATATGCATTTATTCTTAGTCTATTTCCCACTTTTATATCTGAAATACATAAACGATAAAAATCTGGTCCCAGGCCTATGGGACCACATTAATAACCCCACCAGGATAGACAGGTACAACATCACCCCACCAAAAATTGTGTCCTGTTGCTTGCCCAGTCTTTTACCCACTGAATTAAAAAATGATTAACAGCCATGTTTTTCAATTTTCAATGATTTTTTTTTTATTTATATATATTTATTTTTATACTTGATCAGTGTACTAATGTAATTTTGTATACACATTTATATAGATTGATACATTGGGAATTAGTATTTGTACAGGAATTTTCGAAAGGCATGCGTGAATTGCATGCTTTCACTGAATTTGGGCGTTGGGCTGGCAACTTGGCACCATAAAAAAAATCTACTGCCAATCATTAGCGGACCAGAGTTCCAATCTGGCGACCCCTAACCGGGAAAAGATGAAAAGACAAACATTTAGAATAGTACTGAATGCCTTAGAAAATGCAAGTACCTTCATTCTTGACTTGCAAGTTGCTGTGTCTAAACATGTTGCATTTTAATAATACAGCTATTACAAAGGAGATGACATTTGTCAGGTCACACAGTTTGCATTATTTGAAGTGATGATCAGAGCTGTCTTATCTGTATCATCCATTATGTGGTCATTGTTGGGGTCTATATCATATGAGCGAATCGCACAAATTGCGAACACTCATAATATCAAATGTACCTGACGTCAAATTTCCTATTAACTCCGCGATCACACTACAGTGAGGAAAGGGCAAATATCCCATTCTTCACTGTACTGTGATCTCAGAAAAAGCACTTCGAGGTCCGGTACATTCGATATTATGACTGTTCACAATTTGTACAATTTGCTCATATGATACAGACCCCATTATTACATATTTGTGATTTCAATCAAGCCGACTTGAAATGCATATTACCCCATTACCATCAACATGTGAACTTTGCAACAAGAGAGGTGAACACTCTGGATAAGGTATACACAAATGTAAAACTGGCCTACAAAGCAGCACCTTATCCACATCTGAACAACTCAGATCATCTGGCCATCATGCTGCTTCCTGCATACACACCACTGCTGAAAAGGGGCAACCTACAACCAAACAAGTAAGGATATGGCCTGAGGGAGCAGTGCTGGCACTACAGGACTGCATCAAATGTACGAACTGGTCAGTGTTTAGAGATGCAGCTGTAATGAACCACCATATTGACCTGGAGGACTATACAGAATCTGTAATGGCCTATATTTAAAAATGTATTGATGATGTAACAGTCATCAAATGCATCACCGTGCATGCTAATCAGAAAACCTGGCTATTTGATGACGTATATGAGCTCCTAAAGGCACGAAATGCTGCATTTAAATCAAAAGACAAGGATGCCCTAAGAGTGGCCAGAGCAAAGAGTAGCGGTATAAAGAAGGCTAAAAGGACAAAGTATTAGTTTAAGGGTGTGCACACTTATGCAACCAGCTTATCGTACTTTTTTTATTTTTTATATTTGTTTCCCTAACAGATTTGTTTGTTTTTCAATTGAATTGTACAGGTTATAGGTCACATTAAAGGTTGGAAAAGTTTTGAAATGATTTATTGTGGTCTCATTTTTTATATATCACAGAAACCTGGCTTTTTAACAGGGGTGTGCAAACTTTTTATATCCACTGTTACATAACATATACAAGTATAAATCAAATAATACGTAACATAACATATACATCTCTTATAGCATGTCACATATAATGACATCATTAAGGTCTTACAGAAATGCTTTCACAGTGAGCTAACATTTTTTTTTCTTGGAAGCCTATTATTACCCAACTTGTCCTCTAAACAGTTGACTAATAAAAGTAGGAGACAAACAAGGTGATGCATTTGTAAGGTCACATATCAAGGAATGTTATCTGAGAGCGTCTTAATTGCTTTCATCTTGGGCATTCAAGTAGTTAAAATCACTTCCCGTAAAAATAATGTCTTAAAAAGGACATGCACCAGAATGCCCTTCTATAGTTTATCTATCGCCTTTTATTCCACATGATTTCAAAAATGCAAATTAAAATTGCAAAACAATAACCCCTGAGATACAAGGTTGTCACTGACCCTTAATTACAGATACAAGAGAATACACAATGTATATTTCAGTCATTCAGTTCAGGAGCAAAATTGTCATATCAGAGATTATATTCCCATTAACTATGATTGTGTATGATGCAGGCATGAAGACTTTTTTGTGATACAAAGGATTACTTCCCTAGAATGAGATAAAAGCATGCTTGCAACCATTAATTCTACTCCTACAGTTGTTTGATTAGGTTGTGGCTCAAAGCCTATTATTAAATGACACTAGGTCAGTTAGAGAATGAATGCATTTTTCTGAAAATGCTTTAAACCTCCATGTCTCTGGCATTTCTTCTTTAAAAGAAGAAAAAGAAAATGAATATTTACATTGCCACTGATATATACATACAGAAGAAGAAGTATTACACTATATTCCCACCCTGCACCTTTGAAACAAATTCTGTGTCATGGCAGTCCTGACTTGGGAAGGTAGGAGTGTTTTCTGTGGGAAAGGTTCTTCTGAAGTTTTACCAATCCATAAAAGTTTTATAATTTTTTTCTACATTTTTGAGCAAAAATGCAAAAACAGCTTATAGCACATTTTTGAAATCTGCTTCCATAGAAATCAGGAAAGAGAAATATGCACATTACTAATTTGTGATCGCACATGTTATAAATGAAGCCTCAAATCCATTCTAAAGGTTTAGCCCTAGGGTACAGCTCTAGGGTAGACATTAGCCTAAAGAGGGCTGAGTAAAGGGAGACAATCATTAAGTATAATGCACTGTATGGTATGCATCTGTCCAGAGACATGCAACTGGAGTGTCCACAGAGATACCTTACTAAATGGAAACAAAGCCTAAGCAATAGTTCCTACGTGGACCATCTTAAATCCCTATGACTATACTAGGCATCCTACAGACTGTTAAGAGGTTACCTATGTTTGGGACATAACACATCATCCAACTCAGTGCTGATGGATTTACTGCACATCAGCAAGCCAAATGTCATTAGAAATACTCAGTGAAGGTATTTAAACCTCTTCTGCAGTTTCAACAGAATGGTTTGCAGGGCACCTCTGCTCTAGAACAGACTCCCCTTTCATGTAAAACAAAGCTCATTCCTGTCCATATTCAAACAGAAAAGTTACCCCAGGACTGCCCCCCTGTACAACTAAAGAACAGATGCAGCTCCTAAATACTTTGTCCCATGCATGGGTCCCCTCAAATTATCTATGGTATGATCCCAGTTATTCTTCCTAATATATAATTATCGAACATGGAATGGGTAAGGATAATGTAACACTTAATGGGATAGATTAAATAAAGAACCAAATATGAAAGTGGCTAGACTTAAAATGACCTGCAAGGACAGTTGCTTAGTGCTTATCTATGAACCTATTGTTCTAGGATTATAAATACCAGTATGTTCTGTATTGCTGTCTAGATATACACACTACTACATGTGTGACATGAATGGGAGAGGACAGTGAAAATTGATTTTTAATTGTTCTCCTGAAAAGTGCCTTCCATACCATAGGTTCACTCAACCTCTTAGGGCAAGAATTCTAATCAAAGTTAAAAATAAAGAGGGGAGAAAGGCCAAAAATTAATGACAGATTTTAAATATTGTTCTTTTAAAGCTAGAAAGTTGACAGAACAACAGGTTTTGCATTAACATGCATTTTCTGAAGGATAGTAAGTCTGAAACTCAAACATCTGTCATTATTTAGTGATTTTAATCCTCAGGTGATTTGTCAGGAAAACCACAAATTTTATGAGGGAACTGACCAAAGATATAGGACAAAGATCTGGAGATTTTGTGACATTCTGGACAGTTGAGAAGTACGATAGCCTCATGTGAAAGCATCTGGTGAGTCACACAGACATGACATTTGAACAGTCAAGTAAATAACAGAATGAATGCAGCAGACAGCTCTAAAATGTCACATGGAGTTGACTGTCTTTGTCATCACATGCATTTCCACTAATATACTGACTCATACCATCTTACCACAGAGTCAATGTACTGCAGAGAGACTGGATTTTGGAGTCTAAGACTTCCAGTGAGGAACTACTAACTTGATCATATATGAAAAGATACTGCATAAATAAAAGGATGACTGATGAGAGAAATATTGTTAAAAAAATCAGCATAACTGAAAAACTTTTCAATATGAAAAAGGAAAGCTTGGTACCAAATGTTTTAGTAGTGTAAAGATATAATATTACAAATAAAGCTTTGCTGTTAACAGCCTTTGAGCATGAAAGCCTGGGGTTATTCTATCTGGTTTAATAAATTTATATGTTTTTGAGCCAAATTTATTTTTCTTTTGATAACTTTTGCCTCGATGACTGTGTTTCATAATCTTTGTTTAAGGCTGCATACTGTAGTCTATCAGAAAATGGAGGGAATGGCCATCAACATTATAAAAGTATCAACTAAATGACACTTATGGCTGTTAAGAGCTATATAAGCACCTGTATTTGTTTTCCCCAAGTGGCGATGCAGTACAGATGAAAAAAGAAAACTGTATAAAACATTCAGTTTTTTCAGCAAATATGGAACAAAAAAAGCTGTATAAAATTATTTTATTAAAATAAGCAGGAAGGAAGTTGTAAAAAGTTGTAAAATATGTGCAAAGCTGTAGCAAGTCATCCATTTTTTTGTCTGTAAAATATATCAGAATTTTGGAAATAATGATGGTATCCCAGAAGGGTTGGGGTACCTTGCCGTGTGTGAGTGTGTTTAAATACAAAGTAGTCCTAGCAGGTGTCCACCTCTGCTGGTAAGATTGCACTGTAGGGCATTGTACTAACAGTGGTAGATGAATTCCTGGGAAGCTAATGTTTTAACTCAACTATTTATCTGTACAGTACAATGATTATTAGGTGAGGTGGGTACTGGTCACAGTTAGAGGCAGCAGTACAGATATACTGAATGCCCTTAAGGCCGATCTTCTCACATATCAATTGGCAACCCCTGATCATTACAAAACTAACAGTTGTTTGAAAAGGTCCACTTGTTATCTGGTATGCATAATGAGATCCTATATGACTGAGTATTTTAATTAAATCATAAATTTGCAAGAAAACCTTTCAACCATATATTTGCAAAAGATTCATACTAGTCCTAAAACATCTTACCCAATTCATATGAGTTAATATATATATTATATTCAGTTGAAAATAAATTCTAAAAAATAATGGTTTTACACTATCGAAGAAGCAACAAATTAAATAAATATAAGTAAACCATATTAAAACAATCAGAAAAATGAATGGTGAACTAAAACAATAATAAGCCAGGATTAGTAATATTCAAGATTAGTAAAGGTGTGTTCTTAAGGACCTTTTAAAGTTGACAAGAATGTAGGATTCGCCCACCACTGAGTGAGGAGGTTCCAAGGATAAAGTACCTAAAGGGAAAAAGAAAGTGCCAGATGATTCCAAATGAAAAGCCTCAATGAACTGTAAGAACGAAAAAAATCCTTCATCTAGGGCAGAACAAACTTATACAGGACTAAGCACATAAACTCTAGAACCTTAAATCTAATACTAAACTGAATGGCAACTAGCCAGTGCAGGAAGTACAGAACCATAGTAATACACTGAGAAAGTACAGTTGTGTAAGATCTTACCAGTCACTGTTGCAGTATTCTTTGCAATAGGGATCCCCTACCAAGCTTGGCAAGATGCCTGGCCAGTATACCAAACCCTTCGGGTTCCTTTAAGGTACACCATGTGTCACATGTATGCTCCCCACATATAGCATAGGGCATAAAGGTGACATCTGGATGTACCATCCTCATTACTGCAAGCCCTAGTAGGAATGTCAGTCCAAGGAAAAAAGAGGTAACCAGTGCATCCGGAGGAGTAAAGAACCAGGGGAAGGAGGGAGGGAATGAATACTGCAACAATGAACAGAAGGACATATACCATTATGGTAAGATCTTACACAAGTGTACTATGTCCTTCCATTTCATTGTTGCAGTATTCTTTACAACAGGGAGAGTGCCGAGGCTCTGGAAGAAGAGATGAAGGAGGATGGACCAGCAGAGCTCTCTAAGAACCCATGGAGTACTTGGTAAATTAATGCACAGAAGACCAGGTAACTGCCTTAAGAATAGAGTTAGTATCCAAACCCTTGAAAAAAGCACCAGAAGAAGCCACAGCCCTAGTAGAATAAGTCTTAACAGAGGAAAGGTTCTTGCCATGGAAGGCGTAATAAAAAAATGGCTTTAGAAATCCAAGAAGAAATAGTTTGCTTGGGAACAGCCATACCTAAGAATCTAGGGTGAGATGAAACAAACAACTGATCAGATTTATGAAAAGTCTTATTCTTATCCAAATAAAATCTGAGTTGTCCATGCACATCCAAGGTGTGCAGCACCTTCTCACTGGCAGATTGCAGAGAAGGGAAGAAAGTGGGCAAATGAACAGACTGATACACTCTAATGGAGCTCAGGAAGTTTGCACTGTAATTTCCAATGGGCGGAGCTTAAGCATTTTCACAGAATCAAACTATGTCCTCACATTTCAAACAAATGTTCATATCTCTGGAACCATAAGGATTATTAAAGAAGTATAAATGGCAAACCTTTCACCACAAACAATTTTTATAGTGGTAGTATTCTTTAGGTTCTAGGTCTTAAACTGAATTTTATAAGTCACAGTAAACATAGTAACCATTACATTTGTAATATTTTGTAAATAACTTACAATATCGCAACAACCACTCAAGTTACACACATAATGTCAGCAGCATTTTATTCATCTAGCTGAGAGCTTTCATCTGAGGCTAAGGAGTTCTGTTTGTGTTGCTTGATTGTTGAGATATTTAGAAAAATGTGAAAATTATATGTATATAAATTCACATAATAAAAACAAAAGTTAACATCTATTTATCTGCACTAAACAGAGGTCAACTATTAATGCAGTTTAGTTTGCTATTGTGGAAGCTTTAAGATGAAATCTTTTAAAACCTTATATGCAGCATATTTTTGGAATTATTGATGCAAATACAAACAAGCAATATTTGATGCCTAGAGGCGTCAGTAGAAGTTAACTGCAGATGCACCTGGAGGCGTCACTCGGATATAGAGACAATTCATTCAACACCTTGGGCATAAAAGAAGGATTAGTATGAAGGACACCCTGTCCTTATGGAAAACTAAAACAGGAGGACAAGCCATAAGGGCTCAAAGCTCAGACACCCATCTGGTAGAATTAAACGTTAACAAAAGTACAGTCTTTCAAGAACAATGCTGTAAGGAAGCTGAAGCTGAAGCTGCAGGCTCAAAAGGAGCCAGGATCAATTTTTCTTAAAACAAAATTAAGATCCCAGGGAGGGAGGGCAGGCTTCCTGGGAGGTCTAATATGAAAAATACCTTTAAGAAACTGTTTAGCCTCAAATCTAGAAGCTAAAAGAGGTGATAAAGACAGACATGCAGAGACAGCTGATAAATGGGCCTTAACAGAAGAATAAGTCAACCCAGCATTGAGCAGTTCATACAGATAAGATGGAACCAAAAGAACATCCACAGTATGTGGATCCAGATTACAAGAAATACACCAAACAGAAAACCTCTTCCATTTGGATAAGTAGGATTTCCTTGTTGTGGACTTCCTGGGCTCCTACAGAACCCTAAGCACATCCTCAGAAAAAGGTGTTTATATGGAATCAAAATCCTATCACCCACAGTGTCAGTTGGAGAGTGGACAAATGAGGATGGATGAGAGATCCTTTGTCTTGTGCAATTAGGTCCACCCTGTAAGGTAACTTGTGATGATTGCTGTCGTTTTTGTGTTGGTACATGAATAAACGAGTCTTCGTGGGTTCTGTTTAAGCAACTTTATTCTATACAAACACATCACTGTAGAGGCTAATGACTATGACTAAGTAACTTATATACAAACTAATTACTGTGATCATACATGCTTACTCACTGCCTGCTTCTACAAAATGGCACTAGGAGTTGCACGTGTCTGGAATTTATATGTGCACGTGCAGCCTTGCAAGCTTCTTACACACATCACACACACAGTACATTCTGATCTACAACCTTCCTCTTTGAGAAACAGATCATACAATTTGTCATGAGATTATTTAGCATGCAGAAATCCCAGATAATCTAAAGGCCTGCATTATAGAATACTAAGTACACACACACACACACACATATATATATATATATATATATATATATATATATATATATATATATATATATGTGTGTGTGTGTGTGTGTGTGTACATACATATATATATATATATGGGTACCTATCAAACCATCGACAACTTAAAATAACGAAACTGACTCCACCGACAACTGAATTCACCGACAGCGGCAAAACGGACGTTTACAAGGTAAGGGGTGTAAATTCGCTACTCAAGCCTACCATGGTTTAGGAAGGGTGGCAGTGTCATGCAACCATGGTAGGCATGAGTAGCGGAGTTACACCCCTTACCTTGTAAACGCCCGTTTTTGCGCTGTCGGGGAATTCAGTTGTCGGTGGAGTCAGTTTCGTTATTTTAAGTTGTCGATGGTTTGATAGGTACCCATACACACATATATATATATATATATATATATATATATATATATATATGTGTGTGTATATATATGTATACACACACACACACACACACAGTCAAGTCCATGTTACTGTGTATTTCACACTAGGCTTAGAAACTCATCCATATTGTGTGACATAAAATTGGGAATCAGATTTAGCAACTGGGACAGTCTCTGCAAAATGGTTGACTTGTGGAATGTTCAAATTACTTTCTGAACAGAGTCAGACGTTTGAACACATTCTTGTCTAGAAACAATGTCTCACTCATTCCTTTATTTAGAGTTTGCATCACAGATACAGTGTTGTGATTGCAATGATGATGATTCTGGTACAGGAAGAAGATGTCTGCGATTCCTCCTATACTCCACACCCTCGGAGCTTACCAAATAGGATCTCGACTTGACACAGATAACTGTAATCTGTCCTATTCAATAAAAAACTTTCATTGTCTGAATTTGTATGGTCTCTCCTTCCCTCAATTAACAAAGTAATCTGCTCTATCTGTTATAACTAGATTTCTGGATATAATACTTCTTCAACAATTGAGCCTTGATGGTTTTATTGTTCTTAGAGTTAGGCTATAGCAAACTTGATGAATAGGTAGCATAGTTCTAGTTTGTCCGGGAAGTGGTCTTTCAGCAGGTGAGCCAAGAATATCATCATGAGGTATGTTTCTGAGATTAATTAAATTAAATAATACATTATTATTGTCACACTTTGACCTTTCAGGTAACTGCTTTGCACTCTGTACTGCTCGTTCAGCTAGACCATTGGATTGAGGATATTCAAGACTACTAGTGACATGTACAAAATCCCATTCTCTTGCAAATTTCTGAAACAACTGGCTAGTAAACTGAGTACCATTGTCAGAATAAAGTTTGTGTGGACTACCATGAACTGAGAAATGATGTTTCAACTTAGTAATAACAGCTGTTGAGTTTAAGTTTGGTATCAGATCAATCTCAAACCAATTCAAGTAAGAGTCTACCAAAACCAAGTAGTGTTGATTGTTCCACTCAAAGATATCAGTTGCTACAGTAGACCAACTTAGTTTAGGTATTGAATTTAGCTGAAGTGGTTCTGTTTGCAAATGCTCTCTGGTACTATTACATACTGAACAAGAAGAAAGAACTCTGTCAATGTCTTTTGATAATGAAGGCCAAAATACTAGTTGTCTTGCCCCTCTCTTAGTGGATAACAAACCTGGGTGTCCATGATGCAAAATCTGAATATATTTTTGCTGTAAGGAAGCAGGAACAACAATTTAGGACCTTTGAAAATAATGCCATCTTCCATCAACAATTCATCTCTGTAAGGAAAATATGACAGCACCTCAGGTGATACACTAGATTGCTTTAATGGCCATCTGACATTGATATAGTGATTAAGCTTTTGTGAAATTGGATGTCGTATTGTGATGTCTCAACTCATCAAGTCTAGTGGTGGAAAAATGATGCACTGACATTACATCAAAGTCAAAAGTTTCAGCATCAAGCTGTTCTGTTGTACTTCTAGGCGATGTGGATAAGATATCAGCCAAATAGAGCAATTTACCTTTAGTGTAGACCATTTTGAAATATACTTTTGCAATTCGTGCATCATTCTTTGTAATATCGCTGGAGTGGAATGCATAGGCTTCTTTAGAATAGTAACTAGAGTTTGATGATCAGTTTCAATCTGGATAGCTCTGCCATAAATATAATCGTAAAATTTGGAACATGCGAAAACTATTGCCAAAAGCTCTTTCTCAATTTGCACATAATGCATCTCAGTTTGAGTAAGTGTCCTAGATGCATAGGCTACTGGTGCCCTCTTGAAGAATAACTGCACCAGGACCAAAATCTGAAGCATCACAGGAAAGAACAACTGGTTTATTCACATCATAGTATCTTAACAAAGGTGGGGTGGCAATTTTCTGCTTAAGGTTATCAAACTCCTTCTGAAGATGTTACAACCATGACCATACAACATTTTTGCAGGTTAGTCTCTCAAAGGTGCTGTCAACTTACTGAAGTCTGGTATAAACTTGCTTCAGTAGTTGACCATGCCCAGAAAACGCTGTAAACCTTGCACATTATCTGGTGCTGATATCTCTAAAATAGCTGTTTGGATGGGTTGGGTCTTAAGCCTGAATGTCCTATGTAGGTCACTTCTGAAAGTCACAATTTGCACTTTAGAGGACAGCTTCAGATTTACTTTATGTGCTCTGTCTAGAACTTTCATGAGGTTTCTTTCATGCTGTGCTTCGCCACTGCCTTCAACTAACAGATTGTCTACTATTATGGCACAAGGATAACCGTAAAAAATGTATTCCATTGCACGCTGAAAGACTTCACTTGCAGAATTTATTCCAAATGGCATCCTTAGGAATCTGTATTTGCCAAACAGAGTACCAAAAGTAGTTAGAAATGAGGATTTACAATCAAGCATCACTTGCCAAAAGGAACTCTTTGCATCCAAAACAGAAAATACAGTGGCATTCAGTATTGCAGCTGCAACTCCTTCAAATATGCACATTGGATGATATGGCCTTTTTAATGCTTTATTCAAATCTCTAGGATCAATGCATATTCTGATTTCGTCTGAGCCTTACTTATGAGCAGCTACCATGGACGACACCCATTCACAGTTGGTTCTGTGACTGGACAAGTCACACCTTGCTGCACCATCTTATCCAACTGAGCTTTGACTTCATTTTGCATTGCTATTGGAACTCTTCCTGCTGGTCTAGCTACCGGAGTGGCCTAAGGATCTAACTTCATACAATATGCAGCTGGAAGTCTGCCCAATTTGTCATCAAAAGCATCAGCATACTCTGAGAAAACGGCTTCAGAAAAACTTGAACTTGGAACTGCACTCACATGATGAACTTCTTTAGCAAAAGAAAGCAGATTCATTCTCAAACTGTCTGAGACCTAGGAAAGGTTGCACTGATCTTTGGACTACTTAGAATAATAAGTATTAACAGTTCTTAGCCAAATAACATGAAAGTATTACTGCACCTTCGGTTTGAATTTCTTCATCTTCATAAGCAAGAAGTTTTGCACTGCTGGTTACACTGAGTTGTTTGTTAGTTCTCACTTTTGCAAATGTGTCTGCTGACATAACATTACACTTTGACCCACTATCTACTTTGAGCTCTGTGGGTTTTCCATTAATTTAAACCATACAAAACACTTCACTCCTTGTTAATAAGTTTACTGCATCAACTCTTTCTCCAAGTACTGATACACCGTCCACATAAAAATCTGACTGTTTCAGCTCTACTTGATCAAATTGCTTTTTTGTGCAACCTTTCTTTACAATTGAGTGAGGCTTACTTGATTTGCAAAACTTGTGGAAATGGTTCCACTTTTTACACTTGTGGCATTGCTGACCATATGCTAAACACTTCTCTCTTTTAGACTCATGATTTGCACCACAATTGTGACAGTTAACAATAAAGCTAGACTTGGATTTTGCTGACTCACGTTTGTGTTGTACTGATGGAGTGTGCACATTTTCTGAAACTCTTTGGAAAGCTTTGTGCCTTCTTTGAAAACCTTGTGGCTGCCCCTTGCTTAGGCCTGTTTCTGTTTTCCATGTGTTGCATGCTATCTACGTTCACTGTGGAGCTTACTGAAACCATGCTTTTATCACTTGCAAGCATGTTTGTATGTCTTTCTGTTACCTCATGTATCTGACAAATCTCTATTGCTTTGCTTAATGTCAAGCCACTGTCACAAAGTAGAATCTTTCTTACTGAAGTACTGTTAATGCCACATACAAGTCTGTCCATTATAGGCTTACCTTTCAAATCACCAAACCATGTGTTAGCTTTGTTTTTCAAGTCAGTTTATATAAGTTTCATGCAGTACACTGAAATGTCCCCAAAATGGCATTACTTTGCTAGGCAACTCTTTACAGTACAAGAAGCACTCCGTAATGATGGCACTTTGCGAACAGACACACCCAGCACAAGAACTTGTTTCTAATAACCGTGCTTGGACTGGATTACACAAAATAGCTGCACTTCACAAAGTGAACTCTTTAAAATGCGTGCACAGTAACAAGCACACACCGTAAGCACTTTTACACACTCGGAGATACTTCGACTAACTTTAATTATACTCTTGATACAATATGAAGTTGTAGTTATGCCCAAATACAGCACTTTGCCCAAACACAAAGAGTCTCCTTGCTTTATCTTTGCTTACTGTGCTCTTTTTCCTTCCTTATTATATTATTTTTGCTCATTTAAGCCCTTTTTATGCCCAATGTACTTTCTTTGAGCTCATTTTACTCTAAACATGTCCAATTCTGCCTTAAACACACTTGTCCTGCCTTAAATATGCTTGTTTGCCTTAAACATACTTGTTTTGTACTTTAAAGTCAATTGTCTTGTCAAATACGTTTACCTTAATTTTTCTTTAGTTAACAAACTTTTGTACTTTCCTCTTGCCTGATAATGCGGTTTGTGCCTTTGTAATGCCCTTTCTTGCCTCTTTGCGTTGAGTAAATAATTAGTATTATTTTTCATTTCCTTTGACTCTCTCTGATTGTATTTTGACTTTTTCTCTTGGTTTTACATTCACTGTTGTCTTTACATCTCATGGTTCCAAATGTTCTTCTCTTTTCTATCCCAGTTCTGATACCATGTCACTTTCTTGTTGGTACACAAATAAACAAGTCTTCATGGGTTCTGTTTAAGCAGCTTTATTCTGTACAAACACATTACTGTAGAGGCTATTGGCTATGATTAAGTAACTTGTATACAAACTAACTACTGTATTTATACATGCTCAATCACTGGCTGCTTCTACAAAATGGCACTAGGGATTGTACATGTCTGGAATTTATACATGCACTCACAGCCTTGTGATGCTTCTTAAAGACATAGCACACGCACACACAGTACACTCTGATCTACAACTGCCCTTGGATAAATGAAGAAATAAGAGGGAATCGATGCTGTATGGACCAAAAGGGAGTAACCAGCAAGCTTTTGGGAGCATCCTGTTGTATTCTGAACAGGACTTCTGGAATAAGGGGAAGGGGAGGAAAGGCATAAAGAAACATCCCCTTCCAAGAAAAAGAGAGGGCATCCACCTTCCAGACCAGAGGACCTGGGACTCTGGCACAAAATAGTAGGAGTTGCCTGTTCAGAAGGGAGGCAAATAGATCTACTTGAGGAGTACCCCACTGGTGGACAATGCCCAGAAACACATTCTTGTGAAGCATCCACTTGTGGGATTGTGTTATGGACCTGCTCAAACAGTCTGCCACAATGTTCTGAGCTTTGGGAATATAAACTGCCTGAAGAGTCACATGGTACTGGATAGCTAGTTCCCACACAAGAAGAGCCAACCAACAAAGGAGATAAGATCTCATCCCAGCTTGCTTGTTGACATACACACATCAATGTGGTGTTGTCTGTAAATACTTTGAGAGGTCCTGAGAGAATAGAGGGTGAAAAGCTTAAAGAGCCAGAAGAAGACCTCTCATCTCCTTTACATTGATGTGATCTTTCCTTTGTTGAGGCAACCAAGAACCCTGCACCTTTAGACAGCAGAAAGATGCTCCCCATCCCTCATCTGAAGCATCTGTGAATAGCTCCTGATGGGAAAGAGGGGATTGAAAAGGGAGCCCTGGATTAATAGTCAACTGCTGAATCCACCTCTGAAATTGCAGCTTGAGGCATGGAAGAAGAGGAACTAAAAAGTCCAGGGGGTGAGAATGTTGAAGCCAAACGCACTTTAGAAACCACTGAAGTTTTCTAATTCAGAGTTTGGCAAAAGGGAGCATAGGAATGGTAGAGGCCATAAAACGTAAAGCTCTCAGAAATCCCCTTGCTGTGATTAAGGCCAGAGAAAGAAGGGACTGAAAGAAAGCAATGAGAGTCAAGGCCTTAGGAGGAGGCAGGAATGAGAGCATTGGAATAGTCTGGATCCTGCACTCCAGAAACACATGGTACTATATAGGAGTCAGAAAAGACTTTTGAAAATTTACAGTGAACCCCAGGCTTTGCAGAAGGGAAATGGCAAAGTGAAGATGCTGCAGTAGAATCTCTGGAGAGGATGCCTGAAGCAGATCATCTAAGTAGGGAAAGATTTGTATCCCCCTTAGCCTGCAAAAAGCAATCACAGGAGTGTGGCATTTGGCGAATACCCTTAGGGCAATAGAAAGGCCAAAGGGCAAATCAGACAACTGAAAATGCCAGGAAGTAACAGAGAAACATAAAAACTTCCTGAAAAGGTGATGAATAATGATGTGAAGATAAGCATCCATGAGGTCCAGAGACACTAGAAAAGCCTGAAGGCCCAGCAGAGAGAATAAAATCTGAAGGGGCAACACTTGAAAGGAAGGGACCTTCAGAAAGGTGTTTAAATGAGAAAGGTCTATAATGGGTCTCCAAGTGCTCCCTTTCCTTGGAACCAAAAACATTCTGGAGTAAAACCCCTTCCCCCTTTGGGAAACTGGAACCTTTTGAATAGTTCACTGAATAGAAAGATCCTTAAAGTACCCCTGGAAAGAAAGACAATTATTCCTGAGGGGGCTGAGGAATGTCCCTAAAAGGAGAGAGAGATTTCCAGACTAAGTAATAACCGACTCAGATAATGGAAAGCACTCAAGAATCCCGACCAGATAATGGAAAGCACTCAAGAATCCCGATCAGATAATGGAAAGCACTCAAGAATCCCGATCAGATAATGGAAAGCACTCAAGAATCCCGATCAGATAATGGAAAGCACTCAAGAATCCCGAGTAATCTTCAACCAAACTGGAAGGGAAAGAGAAAGATGACGAGACAGAGCAATGTGGCTGAGAAGAACAGGATAGTCAGACAGCACCTGCTTTGCCAAGAAAAGGAGATTTCTGGGTTACACTAGTCTGGGTGACTTTAGCAGGAGGAGCTCTTTTACCCTCCTTCTTACCCTTGGAAGAAGGGCAAGGCTTCCCAAGTACACAGGCTGGCTTATTAAGATAATTTCTTTGAAACTTGGGCACAAGAGAAACAGAAAGATTTTTGAGTTCCTGCAAAACCTTTCCCTTATCTTGGAGAGACTTAAACAAATCTGCAACAGCTGCATCAAATAAGTGTTTGTTATCCAGAGGAGCATCTATCACCTTAGCCTTAATAGCATCAGGCAAAGGCTGAAGCCAAAGCCAGGAATACCTCCTCATCACAGAACCAAAAGTAGCAGCTCTGGAAAAAGCATCTGCTGCATCATAACTGCACTAAATAGAATGGTGTGTCACCTCAAAAGAATTCCCCAACAAGAAGAGAGCAGAAGTCTTCCCTTCAGTGTCAGTGAGGGCAGAAATTACCGACAGGCCTGAGAAAGAAGAGCCAAAATGTATCTGGACATATGGGTCTGACAAATGAAAGCTCTAAAGGCCAAGGTAGTAGAGGAATAAATCTTCTTATCTAGCCTTCCCGTAGTCCTGTCTTTCTCTGAAGGGAGAAGCTTTGTAGAGGGCAACAACTGAAATGGCTTGTCAGATGCCACAGACATCACAGAGGGGTCAGCTGAAAGACATCTATATAGGAATTTGCAATCTTCAGCCACACTATAAAATCTATCAGGTTTTTTTTTGGGGGGGGAGCAGGGGGCTGGGAAATTGGAGCCTGAGATGCAGTAGAAAAGGCAGCCAAAACAGGAGGGACATAAGAAGGTGTGTGAGAGTCAATTTTCAGAAGTTCGTAGTACCTCTCCTGCACCTCAGAAACCTGGGCACAATCCCATTTAAAAAATTCCATCATCCTAAAAATTGTGTCCCCAAAGGAAATCTCCTCAAATGGATTGTCAGGACTAGTGGAACCCTCCTCCTCAGAACCATAATCTAAAGAAAAGGAATCTGGGATGAATAAGCAAGGGATTCCATCCACTTCTTCCTCAGAGGAGTCATGTTTCCTAGGCCTTTTTAGTGTAGTAGACGACCAAGGTGGAGCAGGAACAGAAACTCCTTTAGGAAGCTTCAAAGTCATAAGTGCATTAAACAAACCCTGAGTGAAATTCTGCCATTCACTCTGCAGGTCCTTAGGCCGTCTAGAGGAGGCAGTACACAGGAAGAATTGGACCTAAACTTCTTGGCCACCTTCTGCACAGATGGCTGACCATCAGAGCGGGAAGTTTCCTCCATAGTGTCTTCCGCTAAAAGCTTAAAGAGACAGTCCCAGGGTTTTTTTTTTTAATTCTGGTCTATGTTTACTTTTTCAGTGTTGTTTTCTGAGCATGCTCAGCTTTAGCTGTAAGAATTTGGGCATGGGTGCCTCCAAAAAGTTTCAAAGATGCTAAGCAAATTCCATCTCAAACTGCAGTAGTACTCACAACAGCTCCCACTTTGAGCCATTCATTAGTTTAGCTATTGCCTTTTATCCTCTAAGAAAAGCAGCCTTTCAGGCATTTTATGGCCTGCTGCTAATTCCTCTCTTGAAAGCATATGAGTAAAGCAAGGCTAAACATTAGTAAACAGAGTATTGTGCTCCGTTAATTTCATATTTTATTTTGTGCTGATTCTAAACGCTGGCCATCTGCAATGATTTTTTTTTTTTTTTATGACATGGCTGCTGCTAGTTCTGCAGAAAGCATCTGATCATACCTCTCAACCTCTAAGTGCAAGAAATCTGGACAAAGCCTGAAAAATGTGAGGACAAAGGCCCAAAAATAGGGACAGTTTAAATATTGTTTTTATAAACTTAGAAAGGTGCTAGAGTAAAAGGGTTTGTGTTAACATATATTTTCTGAAGGATTTTGAGTCTGAAACTCAAATATATGCCATTATTTAGTGACTTCAATCCTCAAATCAGCTCAGTGATTTGCTAGAAAACCACACATTTTATGAGGAATAGACGAAAAATATGAAGCAAAAAAATCTAGACATTCTGCGAAAATCTGGACATTTGAGAGGTATGCATCTGAATTAGTCAAGTTTCAAACAGCAGTGAAAATAGTCTTTCTTTTTTCTTTCAATCCATAGGAAAAGTGTTTTATTGTATTTTGATTACTGAATGCTAGCCAATTGTAATGACGTTCTGACCAGCTAGGACTTCTGCAGAAAGCATGTACATGACGTATGACTGAAATGTTAGTAGACACAACTTTCCATTGCTTTAATTTTCTAGTTTAATTTGTGCTGATTTCCAAATGGTTATAGTCAGTGCACTGATTTTATAGTCCTGCTGCTTGTATCATTTATTTAATTTTATTGTTATTTTGCTTTGTTTACTGGGATTGCCCAACTGTGTTCAGTCAAAAACCCTTTTTCAGCGTTGGTTCCAACACAGTAAACAAGACATTCAGTAATATACACGAACATATATTAAACTACCTCTATAGATGTGAAATTCATTCATTAGTAAACATACTGATCTAGGTTCCTTTCATTTCATAGTTTATTCTGTGCTTACTATGGAATACTAGAAAAGTCCATTTCCTAGTGCTTCATGACATGTTAATCAGGGTTACTGCACTGTATTATGTTCTTCAACACTTCATTCTCTCTTAACTTTACAACTGTATGCATCTGTGTGTAAGTTTCACTGTTATTACCTATAAACAAACCACTGAAATAATTCTGTACAACAGTTGGTAATGCCCGATAAGTGTCTGATAACTATTTAGTCCTACATGATAACATTCAAACAACTTTGCATTCCAATTAACTCACATAGTAGGGATGTCAGAGCAAAGTGACAGAACAGCTAGGCTACCATACTTACTACCACATATTGCTTTCATGACTTCTCCTCCAGAACCCACAAAACATAGATATAGCATTTTCTTGTGCCTGTGCCGTTGCCAGATGTCATGTCCTGCTCTTGCACAATTATAAATGGTGTCACTGTCATCACTAATGATCTACAGCAGATATTGGAAGCCTGCTCTACAACATGATAAAAGTTTATACTGCACTATCACCATTCTGTAAAATGGCGCTCTCTGCCATTATGGCTGGATCAATATTCCCTATTCTGAACAACACTTGGTATGAATCGATGTGTTACTGGATCCCCACACTGTTACAGTAGGATGAATATCATGAAGGTCCCCCCATGCTTATAAAGACTGTCTACCTAAGAATATTCTACATAAGAGTATACAATATTATGCTCCTTTAGTGACTGTACACAGCTTAAATAAAGTAAAAAAATAAAAAATAAAAATCAACAAGGGCTTATGGTAATGAAGCTTCTTTAAGGCCACTGGGATGTGAGCTTTGTAATCAAACTTATCAATCTAAAATTAAGTTTGTGAACATACACACACACACACACACACACACACACACACACACACACACACACACACACACACACGTGCACTCTCACAAATATATAATAACTGGTCCTGTATAATATGATCCTCCTCTACTTCAGTTCCATTGGGTGCTAGACCCTATCCTAGCAAGTAAAGGCAAGAATCAGCAACCAATCTTGAATAAGATACTAAGCCACCAGAGGATATACACACACACACACACACACACACACACACACACACACACACACACACACGTGCTCCACATGGAAGACAGCAAAACTGGACTGCAAATGAGGTGATCTAAGCCATGCACCATAAGCAGGAAAAGCTAGTCATTGTCTATTTTTATTGCTCTTCAGGCATATGTAATAATGGTATTGTGCTCCTCTCTGTTGTGGCATAGCATTATAACTGTATCAAGTAAGATGTAGTAAAAAACTAACTAAAATGAGGATTGTATAATAAATACTGCATGAAAAGCAATGCCTGTTTAGTGACTCTACTACACAGCAGCAGAGGAATTGTAGATGCACACCCTCCTAGCTCTGACAAATGTTTTTACTGCACATTTCTCGACTGAAAGAGCATGCTTGGGTATATAGAGTACCCATACAATGGTTATACAATGGTTATCAGAGAAGACAGCAAAACGGAATGATCTGCCTGTCCTGTTTATTAATTTTGACTTCCGAGGTGCAGACTGTGTCTTGAGCTACGTGTCAGTGTTTCTGCTATGCTTCAGACTAAATGAAGGTAAGCTAAGTGATGACTGAAGAAAGAAAGTTAAAATGGTGAGTAACAACTTTACTTTCTGCACTCATTGTTACGGTTGTCCTCAGATACCCTAAAAGATGGAGATCACATACTTGATAAATCACGATTAAACATTTCCAAAGCACACAGTATAACAGTTATTCAGAAAGCAAATAATATTCAGAAGGAGCACTTCGTAAACTGTGAAGTGAAACCTTGACAATCTTAAGATGACACAGTTAGGTACTACTGATCAGAGTGAACTTCCACTCCCAGCACTGGTCACAAAGAAGCGACTGGCAGCCAAAAGAAAAATTCCAGCATCTTTTTAAACCTGTAGTTGTTGCAGAAAGCCTGATTTAAAAAAAAAATCAGTTTTCAGTTGTTTCAAATACAGGAAGTTCTTGTATATAACCATATTATAATTACAGGTTTCTCTGCTTTGCTGGAAGCAATACAATACATACAATTCCACCTCCAGTACTTCTTTCCATGACTGAAACCTTCTATTAAATACTAAAACAAAATGAGCCAGAACCAGTTGGGAGTTTAAAGTATTCTTCTTCTTCTTCTTCACCATCATCATCTTCATCAATGTCTGAGATGCAACTGGTAGCACACTCACCTTTGTTGCAAAAGGCAATGGGTTCTATTCCCACGCCAAGGAGATGGCTTGCTGAATCTTCAGTGCAACAGAAGGGGAGTGCTGCACTCCTGAGTATGCTGCCCTTCGGATGAGACATTAAACCCAGGCCCTATCTGCTTCAGTTGGTGATAGCTCAGATGGATATAAAAGGTCCTATGGCACCTATCAAAAAGAGTATGGGAAGGTCCTCGATGCCCTAGCCAAATTTCTGCTAGTAGTATAAATACCACCTTCGGGTCTCCCCTGAAGAGAAACTACTAGCCTATTGGGATTAACCCGGTCAACAAAGAATAAATAAAAACAGCATCAACCTCTTTTTGTTTCATCTTCTTCATGGAATCAGGTTGCCACCTCTTGTTATTCAATGCCACTTTCCTAACTTCAACAGCCATGCAAGAATGTCACAGATCTTCCCTCTCATAGTCCACCCATCTCTTTGCTGGATGTTCTCATTTCCTCTTCCTTCTTCCAGTCACTTCCAAATCTTCTTTACCAAGTCATCATCTACTTTCCTGCATATATTCCCAAGCCACTGTAATCTGTTCTGTTTGCGTATGTGGAGCTACTTTGGCTTCAGTTCTAAAGTCATTATTCCATCATCTGTCCTACAATGTGCATCCTACCACTCATCTCAAGCACTTCATCTGCACCACCTCTAGCTTCCTCAGCTGCTCTACCTTCACTGCACAGGTTTCTGTACGATACAGAAGTACTGATTGCAGCACTGTTTTGTACACCTTACTTTTCAGCTTCTTTGGCACACATTAACCCTGACAAGCAGTGCCAGTTGACTACAGTCCCTCCTATTCTAGCTTTAACCTCCTCATTCAGACTTTCATTATTATTCATCCCTTCCAAATTCTTAAAGTTTTTAGCATGTTCCACTATTTTGTGTTCTATCTCAATTTTCAGCTTTTTCTTATTTCCCCAATTTGCTGCCATGTCATCTGTCTTGTCTATTCAGTTCTGAATTCCATTAACATAATATTTCATAGGTTCATATGTGATTACCAGGCTAATGGCACAACAGCCTTTACAAGCCTAGCCAATAATACCCAGGATATGACAATATTACATCTTAATTTCCATAGGGTAGTATCGGGGTAATGAGACTTGGGTTGTTGGATCCCTGAGTCATTTTACAGACTGCCTCTGTTCGTAAGGGAGATGGGCAGTACCCCACGAGTGAATTTATGGTTCCCTATCCATTTATCCAAATTCTTTTTGAAGAGAGTGAGAGACAGGCTTTGTTTTACGAAGATGGGAAGTTTATTCCATAGACAAGGTAGCCTTTGGGATACAAATCTGTCTCTTAGCAAGTTCTGTTAGAGTCAAAAATAAGGTTCAGGTCAATGGAATCCATAACCCTTGTGTAATTTTCCTTGCGAATATGTAACATTTTCATCAGAGATGGATCAGAGAATGCCTTGTAGGTCAGGCATAAGTCACCTCTAAATAAACAATATGAGACAGAGTAAAGGGATAAGGCCTTTAGCCAGTCTGCATAAGAAATGTGTCTTACGCTAAGTAATCTCTTAAGCCAAGAGGTCCTGAAGAACAGGAGGAAAGTAAAGCAGCTGGCAAGGAGGAGGTTGAGGAATCCCGGAAAAGGGAGTAAGAGAGAATTCCTTACCGTGAAGTAACCACTGTGAATTATTGAAAGAATACAAATAAGTAATGATTTGTTGACAAATTGAAAAGGACAGGATTAATCTTTGGGAAAAAGGAACCTGGCTGAGGAGAAGATGATGATTGTCAAAAAAAAGCTGACTTGTCTGGAAAGGAAGACTTCTGTCCTCTAGAATCCTGATCAGGTTTGTCAGGAAAAAAAAGCTCTCTTAGAAGGCTTTTTACCCTTTATGGGTTGCTTATAAGACCTATGCAAAAATGGTGCCTTAGAAGGCTAATTCCTCTGAAATTTAGGTATAGGTGAGAAGAAAATTGGCTTAAGGTCTTTCTTGACTTTCTCTTTGTCTTGCAAAGGTTTAAAAACCTCTGCATCAACACATCCAAACATATTTTGGATATCTAAGTGCGAATCTAACAATTTAGCCTTTACATCATCAAGAAGAGATTGCAGTCTAATTCAGCAGCACCCCTGATGACTGACCCTGATGCAGCTACCCTAGAGGAAGCAGCAGCATTGTAGCTGGATTTGATGCAGTGATGACCTGTCCTGAAAGCAGAACACAGCAAGGAAAGAGCAGAAATCTTAGCATCAGTACCAGAATCCCTAGTTCTCTTAGAGAGAGTAGAAGAAGGGAAGCCAACAGGGGAAGGTTCAGACAAAGCCTTTAGAGGCTTTAAAGCCATAAGAGCATTAAAAAGGCCTTGAATGAAATCCAGACACTCTTTTTGTGGGTCTTTAGCAACAGGAGCCACATGTCTAGTGTTTTGATTCTTTTTTACAAGAACCTCGGCCTAACAAACTTGGAAGGTTCTGAACCCTGTCTAACCTCAATAAGGGAACCAAGTATTTCATCTCTGATAAGCATCTTAGGAATCCCCTTAGGCCCTACAGAAATTGTCAGCCATGTTTCTCCCTTCTTGCCTGCAGCAGGTATCAGCTCAGCCTCAGAGGATGTGTAAATGGCATGAACCATGCCTGCCTCCAACCATGTCACGACAGAGGGAGCAGGCATCTGTACCAGACGGTCCTCAAGCTCTTCATCTGACCCTACAGAGAATTCCAGCAGAGGCCTCTAAATGCAGCTTCTAGACTACTTCAAAGGTGGCTGGACCTATGGGTAGGTGAATTCAGAAGCCATGGTCCTTTGAGTAACTTCAATTGCTGATTTTCTAAATTCATAGAAAGGGAAAACAGATGGTGCTACAGGGTTTTAGGAGCAAAGGCCTGGCAAATGTCACATTGTGATTGTGATCTGTCTTTAAGCAAAAAAGACACTTTTCATGTCAATCCTTAATGGGAATCTGTTTCTCAGACATCTCTTTCTGGAGGACATGTAAATTCAATAAAAAAGCAATGATGAGGAAAAATGTAAGAGTCCCCAACAGGGTACTTTTCTGCTCTAGGCTTGGATACAAGGTGAATGACTTACAGACCATATTCAAACCAGCTTTTGGACTGGCAACAAAGAGGCTGTGAGGATTTGGCACTCATACTCACATATATCTTTCTAACATCCACGGTGGTGCAGCGGTAGCGTTGTTCCCTCACAGCAAGATGTTCTCCCGTTTGATTCTCGGCTGGAGTGCAGGGAGTGTCTTCTGTGTGGAGTCTGCATGTCCTCCCCATGGTTGGGTGGGCGTTCGAAAGACATGCGTAAATGGGCATGCCTTCATTGAAGGTTGAACGTTGAGCTGGCACCTCTGCGTTTGTGAAAGTCTACTGCCAATTATTAGCGGACTGGAGTTCCACTGTGGCGACCCCTAAATGGGAAAAGCCAAAAGACAAACAACAACAACCCACTTATACATCTTTGTCCTCAGACGTAGGGCATATATTTGATGTAGACCACTTAGAAGACCCTAGGAGTTTGACATGCTGGCCAGATGTACAACTATCCTTGGCAGGATATCCTTATTCTAAGTAATACTGCAAAAGTGATTAAGGAGGATTTCATCTGAGGCAGATGGAAGGAGTACTTCTAGCAGCTTCTTAAAATAAATAAATAAATAAATAACTCGGAGAAGATGTATTGCCCAGTACACAGCCTATAATTAAAGAGGAATAAGTTCCCACTCTAGAAAAAGTAAGAACAGCAACAGAGGGAAATAAAGTCGGGGAAAATAGCAGGCTGAGATGAGGTTACAGCAGACATGATCAAGGTGTTGGGTGAGTAAGGGGAGAAATGGCTCCAGAGGGAACTCAACAGCATGTAGAGAAAGGCATATCATAGATGACTGGACAATAAGTACACTAGTGCAGTGCACAAGAACAAAGGGGACTTCACAACTGTGGGCAGTACAGAGGTATCAAACTCCTGTCACATCGCATGAAAGTTCTGGAGATGGTTAAAAGCATTACAGTTTTACTGTGTAAGTAAGCACACATGGAGAAACCCACTACAGCTACTACAGGATAACAGCTTAGATAAGTAAGCCAAGTAAGGACAGATATCGGCATTTTCAAAAGTGCAATTAAACAATTTTACTGCAAATTACAGTTCAGATACTTTCACGTGAAAATTCAAGCTAATACAGGAAAACATTACATAAAATCATGGTATATGAGCGATGTGATCAATGGTTTCACCACTCATCTGCAAATACTGCACAGCCCCATTAGTGTCCCTTTAACATTTTTCATGGAAAGTAAAATTTCAGAACATTATTACACAATTATGAAGTGAAAGACAATACAAGACAAAATGGACATAGGGACAAAAAATATCATACTCTGCAAGCAAGGACTGTTAAAAAAGCAGCACAGAAAAATGAATGGAATAATGGGACATGCACGCTGGAGAAAACATGCCATTTTAATCAATGTATGTAAAGAGCTTACAAGCACCACCTGCACCCTCTCTGCATTGAAGTAATGTGTGCATTTTCTGCAGATATCAGCTTAATATCAGAAACAATGAATGGATAGTTCTGATAAGTGAATTAAAATATAGCACAGTTTGTCAGAAATAAAAATAAAAGTAGGCTAAAAGCAGTTAATTTCGACAGTTTTAAGTAATGATGTAGAAGTTAGACATTTGCTAATACAGACATATAAAAAAGGACGTGCAAATAACATGGCATGGTGTGATGGTACAAAATATGCATCTTGGTATGAGAGGGTTATAAAAATCATTAAATCACTCAGAGGGTGGTGAATATGTGATTAAGATATCTTAAACTATTCTGAAATCTTAGGATCTATCTGAAGAGAGATTAGAGATATAACTGCAGAATTCAAGAATATATGGTACCTGAAAGAGTATTTTGATCATCATAACCCTCAAGATTTTCAGAGTGATGTATAGACTCCTGTGTACTTATGAGAAAAAAAGGTTATTTATACCAGTGAGCAATCAAGTAAAACAGGTTTATCAAGATTAACTTTTTAAATTTGGGAGAAGTTTACATTATTTTAGGGGTTACTGGGTTCAGTGACCCCTGCATGAAGTGTGTGTTATGTAGGAGACCATGCTTCCTCATGTAAAAATAATAATAATAATAATTGAATTTAAAAGGTTTATGTCCTGTTTGACAAAATATGTATGATTGCCTGGGTTTCACTGAACAAAAGAATTTGTGGGCATAAACTATATTTGAGAAACATCAATTTGTTTTTTTTTTTCTCAGTAACAATGGGTTGTTGAAATATTTTCTGCTAAAGATTTATGGTAAAAATAATTCACCATGGCTGTTAGGCAAAAAGTAAGTAAAAATGTGTCATACACATCCCTCCATGTTTACAGACTAGAACACTTATTGTGATTGTCCAATCACCAGTATGCATATTTTATGAACCCCCCTCACAGAAATGTACACTTACACACACTAACTGATAAGGCCAAAGAATTCTTAGAAATCAGCTGTTTGTGTGTGAACCAGATGGGCTGCAATACCACTGTTTAGCTATGGTGGAATCTGAGGGTATTTATTTACAAACGTATTTATGTACTTACTGCAACTGCTTAACCAGGTAAGTGGGTTGGTCAGTTGATCCTTTTCAGCCATGATCCGTACTCAAGATGAGCAACAATACAATGAAGTAAAAGCAGGCAAACATATTTGCTGGAAGATAAGCAAAGCAAATGCATGACAGATTGGGAAGGTGTCATGAAAAAAATGGAGATTCACAACATTTGGTCAAAACAAAAATAGTGCTTTCTGGTCCATGACCTGCTCTTTAATCTCATACACAGTATATCCCTACATTTTCAAATGTCTCTCCCCAGTCCAGAAAATACATATATCCCAGAGTAAAGTAAAAGTGCACCGTAATGAAGAAACAATAACCAACAGTATCTAGGAAACGGATGTCAGATGGCATGATGGTAAATGTTAAAAAACAAAACAAAAAAAAACAGTGTAACAAAATTATAGTCCCTTGCAGGATCACCAGACATACTCAGACCATACCTATATACACAATGATGTATGAATAATAGCTTGTGTGTGGAGTTCTACAAAAACATTACAAAAAAAACCACAAAAAAGCATCCAACATGTCTTCCACTGCTTATGTTATATTTTCTGACTCTAGCTCTGTATTACATAAACAGAGTGCCTGAGAAACCTTGAGACCCAACAGGGTAATGGGGGCTGTTATACAATGATAATTGTAGATGATGCCACTAGGTACCAATAAGTGTCGCATCACAAAGCATGTATGTCAATAACCTTTTCAGAAAGCTACAGCTAAACACTCACATTCTTATTCATTACCACAAACAATATTGGACTACTCTGAAACAGCACAAACTACAGACAAACTAATACAGTCAAAGTTTTGTTGCTTAGAATTCAGGACTGCTACAATACCATTAGCAAATGTAGGGGATCTTAGCATAGCAGGTAAGCAGACCACATATATGTTAGAGGGATTGCCAAGGAGAAGCAGTGATCCCTAGAATGTTGTTTGAGCAAAAACATTACTTCCCGGTCCATGACCTGCTCTCCCATCTCAGACACAATACCTTCCTACATTTCCAAATGTTTGTCCCTCAAAACATACATGCATTCTAGAGAAAGTATGCACAGTAATTAAAAAAAAGCATTTTCAGTACCTGGTAAGGGCATGTGAGATGGCCTGACAGTGAATAACAGAGTAACAAAATTATAATGCCTTGCATCTTCATTGCAAGACACACTCAGATTGCAGTTATAACTACATTAATGCATAAATAATGGCACATCTGAAGAGATATCAATATGCATTACAAAAACACAAGAAAGCAGACATCTCAATCTTCTACTGCTTGGGCTAATTGTCTCGGATTCTTGCTCTGTATTATGGAAACAATAGTTTGAGAAACCTTGGGACTCTAAGTGTTCTCATCATGGACCACCGTGACAACTCTACTCAACTAGGCTAATCGGGACTGACATATAGTAGTAATTGTAGAGGATGCTAGTAGTCACCTGTATGTGTTCCACAGTACAACATATCTGCTAAGAGCCTCAGGGATCAATAGCCTAGTAAGTACCTAAGAACCTATATTCCCTGTTAAGCGCCCCTATGCCTTATGGATAGGGGTAGCATATAAATGTTCTGCTGGCTCTGGGTTATTTGTATTTAAATTACAAGAGCAAAATAATATGGGAATCAAAAGCTAGACTTCCAAAGATTATCTAGGAACAGTAGACTAGTAAGCACTTATGAAGAACCTCATAAAGAAGCTGCAGGTAAACACATTCCTGTCTGTTATCCTCATGCTAAACAGAACTATTCTGAAACTACAGAACAAGCTCACAAAAACACCTGCAGAAAGATTTTTTTTTACCCACACAAATATTACATACATCTATATATCTATATCCATCTAGTTATATAGATAGACTATCATAGCTATAGATATAGTGGTACTTTTCCATTATCGGGGCAACAGTTTTAACCTGCTTGCAGGCGCACCCCTGCAATGATTGCACATCTGTTGTTTCGATGACGGAAAAGTAGTTTGGGTTAATGGTGTTTTTGGATGTATAACTTCATATATACATATTTAACCAACTAATGTGTTCGTCATGCCTCTGCCTGCCTCTGGGAGTTATACTGCGCCCAGTCTTCAATGTTAATTTTTTGTTCCGGAGATTTGGGTGTGAGTTCAGAAATGCACTTCACTGATGGATGTAAAGTTTATCCAAACAAAACCCTACTGCATTAGCCAAACAGAAGATGCATTTTTTTTCTTTTGTGGCCCAGCAGAGGGGGGCTAACAGCATGCTTTGGCTGTTGGTTTCACTTAAAAGGCAACTTACATATCCCACCATTCGTGTTGTCACTCAGTTCACACATTTGCAAGCACGACAAGCCTTCTCAGTCAGTTCTGCCAGCAGAGTGATGAAACAGGGAAATGAGTTAAAGCCAGAAGCTGACCGGTTCCTTGGCTCGTAATGGCCCTGCAACATGCACAGTTCATCTGTTAAGTGCAGACTTGCTCCTTTGTTTTACTGCTGCCCTACAGGTGTGACTCCATCTTCATAGATGCCTTTATAGGTTCATAGGTTGGTACTAGGCTATCAGCCCTAGGGCCTATACAAGCCTAGCCATAACAATTCCCTGGCTATTTCTTCCCACACTATTTACTTCCCTGGACCCCTGTGTAGCAGGGCGACTGACGTGATCCCTGGGGTGAATTTCCTTTCTCCCATCCAATCGTCAAGGTTCCTTTTGAAGAGGGCCAAAGAGGCACTCTGCTTGACATGTATGGGCAATCTATTCCAGAGTCTGGGGAGTCTCTGGGTCAGGAACCTATCCCTCCAGCATAAACACAAGGAGCTCAGTAGTTTAGTGACATGAGGAAGCTGAGCAAAACAAACAGAAACAAAATCAGGAATCAAAGCGGGTATACTTTGATTTCAGGGAGGTAAGTTGACAGTTTCAACGTGATCGTTCAGCTGTCATCTAGTAGCTTACCATGTCTATTAACCAGATGTATGTAAAATTTAAAAATAACCTCTATTTTTTAACTGTATTATTAAAACAAAT
The DNA here is from genome assembly GCF_019279795.1 of Protopterus annectens. NCBI lineage: Eukaryota > Metazoa > Chordata > Ceratodontiformes > Protopteridae > Protopterus > Protopterus annectens. The sequence continues at coordinate 332,114,324 of NC_056741.1, read as the reverse complement.
AATTCTTACAGATATGTGGTTAGCAGACATGTTGAGGAACTGGATTACAGCTGAACAATCGTGTTGAAAATGTTGCCCCGATAACGGAAAAGTATCGCTACAGTTAATCTATATCTGTCTATTGGGTCCCTATTAAATAAACAAAAAGTGGAAATGTCGAACGGCCAAATAAACGAAAAGGCCGTTCCTCAAAATGAATATTGTGGGGGGCTGTGCCCCCCCACACCCCTCGCTAATTACATATACCAACTCCAAGATCGCACTACAGTGAAGTAAGGGCAAAATTTCCAGCCTTCACTGTGCCGTGAACTTACAATAGCGATATCGAGGAACGGCTGTGTGTGTGTACATGAATAAGCAAATACTTAGCTGATTACCACCTGTGAAAGAACAAACTTACCCACCATAAATAAAAAACTGAAATCAAACATGCTAAAAAAGGTAGAAAATCCCATTCAAATGTAAATAACTTCCAACCACAACACAATTAAAATAAGAAACTTGTAAAACAAACAAAACCAAAAGTAAAAAGTAATGAAGGGAATTCTTAACGGTTACCGTGAGGTACACTTTGTAGTAGTATTTTTAAATTCAAAGACAGACCCAATATGATATTTTTGCACAAAGATGTACAGCACCACTTCATGTTCTCCATGGCCCTGATACATGCTAATGAGGCATCTGGAGAGAGGCATATGCTAATTATCCATGTGCCCCCCGCCAGGAACTACCTCCTGGAAGGCATCTACATGCGGAACAATTCATAGAATCACTCAGCCATGTAGATCAGCATAACTGTTCCTTGTACATCGCCGAACTGAACTTGTGGTATAGGTAAGTGCTGTTATTTGGTGGTAAAATAGTGTTAGGAAGTGTAGGCATGAGTAAATGTGAGGGCCGTGTGTGTGTGTGCGTGTGTGTTAGGGTGGCTGTCATACTTCCACATATCCCTAGACTAATGAGCAGAGACACTGGCAACCAGAAAAAATCTCTTTATAGTCATACCTGAGCAGCACTTAAACAACACGGGAAATGGGATGGGTTGAACCACTGACTACCAGGGATAGCACGGTGCCTGAACAGCACTTAAACATAACAGAGATTGGACTGGGAAACCACTCACCACTGGGGATAACAGTCACACCTGAGAGGCTTTTAAAACAGTAGGGGGATAAGGGTTGGAGAACCATTAGACACCAGGGACAACACTTGTGCCTGAGAGGGACATAAACATAGTTGGAAATGGGGGTGGGGACAAGCACTAAACACCAGAGAACTCTTATTTTTCATGCCTTAATGGGAGTGGGAACACCAGGCACCAAGGATAACTTGGCAGAATATGACATAGGAAACTCTTCTGTCTGGCAGTCTATCAGAATATATGAGACATCAGAGACATTCAGATAACTCAGGGACGGGTATGGGGCGTGTGTGTGTGTGTGTGGAAAAGTAAATTAGGGTGCCTCTGCTTTAACAACGCAGCCGCCAGTGCAGTTAATTACTGCAGGAAGTGCTGATCTGCATATTGTGGTGATTAATGTGATTCAGACACATTCAAATTAGCCCATAATGAGGTCATTCATCATTGTGGCTAAACTGTCTCTAAATAACAAAATACAGCATAGAAACAGAGGGCCTTTTTACCACTGGGTCATAAAACATTCCTTAGTCATAAAACATTGAAAAATAATTACAGTAAATGCATAATTCATCAGTAGATGTGTGTACTAGATTTTCAAGCTGCTATTTTGAAATAGGTAGAAAATATGACGCTATAGTCCATTTCCTGACTCCTGTCCATCAACATTATTAATCGCTGTTAGTGCAGAATTCCTAACATTTGTACATTTACAATTATCACACCATTAAAATATCAACCATATGTTGTATGTTCCTTATACTATAGGTTGCCTCTCAGTGAGTAGAATATGAATATAAATGATTAAATAATGTGTTGAAAAGGACTCAGGGGTACTTTCAATGTTCATCACTATCCACATACCTGTTTATGCCCAAAATTACCAATCTTTGGCTGTATAGAAAAAACATGTTAGTTACACACACACACAGACCCACAGCCTCTCATAGCAATATGTAAATAACATTACTGCTCCAATTTAAATTTGAAAAATAGGGAACTGGATACATAGAACATAATCGTCTGGTTTCTGTAATGAAACAAGTATCTTGGATTATTTGATAATGGAACTCACTTCAGAAATTTTAGCATCAGCATTTATCAGAGTACTAACTCCTTCCATATACAGTATAAGACAGTTAATTTATTACGCCTAGTAGTACAACTGCATTGGTTTAAAGGGTCATTCTGTTGGTCTAGAATATCGAGAAGCCTAGCCAAAGCAACCCAAACATAGAATGCATTCATTTTTCAGAAAGAATTCTTTGCCAGTAACACCAGTCATTTCATCAAGGAGACTTCCCACCCCTCTCTATCTGGCTCCTCAAACAATAAACTTCTACTCAATCCCACAAAAATAAATTCTATGATATTCATACTGAACAAAAACTTCTCCCCTCCAAATCACAACTAACAATGTATGTAGGTTCATCTGTTTGGATCCATAAAACAGAACATCAATGCAGTGTCCTTCAGAAGGCAAAATGGCTTACAATTAAATCAAATGCGCACCCTGCTCCAAGCCTGCCTCACACATAAAGTCAAAAACTTACAGACTTTATCTTTTTTTCAGCAGATTAACTAAAACATATAGTACCTATAAGCTAAAAGATACACTACCTATAACCTAAAATCACAATCCGACAAAATCCCCCCCTTACTTACCCCAAGAATACATTTCACAATAATAGCCACAGATCGTTAACACTGGCCCTTGCATCTGTGTAAAACAATTCGTATATGGACAGGCTGACCTGCTAATGGGTGGACTTGCCACCGCTGAAGTATGGATATACAGCTATATATATATATATATATATATATATATATATATATATATATATATATTTATTTATTTTATTATTTTATTTATTTATTTACATTTGTTGACCGGGAATGTCCGACTGGATGCAGGTCCATTTTCAGCGGAAGCTCGGGAGAAAAGCTCCACAAGTTAAAATATTACAGACATAGTTACAGATGAAGAATCCTAGCAATTAAAATATTACAAACATAGTTAAGTAGGATACAGACTACCATTTGTACCTACTTTAGGTTTCAAGTCAAGTGCACCCGTGTACAACAAATGTGAGAAATATTCCTTACCACAGTAATGCAAACCACTGTATACTTTTCAGGGCTATGTTTTATTTACACTCTGCTTCTCTGCTGCCATAAACTGGCTTGAAATGGCTGCACTGGCACTGCCATTGTTAAAGTCACAAATGTGCAGCAATTTTTGTGTCAGTCATTCAGATAAAGCTGGGTTCCATGTATGCCTATATATCATTTTTTGGATGAATTGTATGAGATACTTGATATGCAGTTGGTTTTCCCCACACACCACTGGTAGCCCATACTACAAGGCTCTTGGAGAATACCGATGTGTGACATGCTTTGAGGCATGGCTAGGCTGAGTCCTGGATGTCATCTTAAGTATACTGTTGACATGCAAAGTGTACTTGAACAAAACTCAGCAAAGAATACAAATTTCTGTATAGGTTCATAGGAGGTTACTGGACTACCAGCACTAGAGCTTTTATAAGCCTAACCATGTTAATCCCAGGTTGCCTCAATTGTCCTTGGTTAGATGGACATACTTTACAAATCAGCACCCACTACCCCTGTCCATGAAGGACATGGGTTCCACACCCAGGGTGAATTTGCAGTCAACCCATCCATTTGTCCAGGTTGCATTTGAATAGGGTCATTGAGGAGCTCTGCTTCACATGAATTGGAAGTTTATTCCAGAGAAGTGGCAATCTCCGAGAGACATACCTGTCTCTCCAGCATGTTCTGTTAATGTCACCGGCAAGGCTGAGATCCCTAGAGCGAGTGACTCTAGTAACATTTGATTTGTGGATGTGCAGCATTTCCATCAGGTCGGGGTCAGAGACTGCCCTGTAAGCCAGGCACAAGTCGCTGCTCAGTAGCCTATATTATATGGCATACAGTGACAGGGCTTTCAGTCTATCCACATAGGTCATGGTTTGGATGCCCTGTATCATCCTAGTGAGAAACCTCTGTGGTCTCTCCAGTTGCTGCATGTGTCTGGTGAGATACATGCAGAAGGGAGCATTGTACTCTATTATTGGTCTGATTAGGGTTGAGTAAAGTGGTGTTATAACATCCTTAGACCTGGATGTGATGCCTTTACTTATGAGATGTGCAAGGTAGAAGGTTTTCTTTAGCACTGTAGAAATCTGGTGGTCAAAGTTCAGATTGCTGTCTATCTGTGTTCTCAGATCTCGCACAACTGGTTTTGAACTTTGAGGGGTCCTATAAATACTGTAATTAGTAGGGAATTCCACTTTGCCAAATGAGATAATAGTGCATTTTTTTTGCGTTTAGTTTTAGACTGTGAATTTTGCACCAGCCATTTCTTTCTGCTAGCCCCTATTGTAATATTTTTGCTCCAAATAGTAAAGGGTCCAGTACAGACCTTTGTGGTATTCCACTGGTGACAGGTATACTGGTACAGGTGAAGTCACCAACATTGACAGTGTGTCTTCTGTTGGTGAGCCAATTAGCTAACCATATAGTGATGTAAGGGTTAACACCTAGCTGGGAAAGTTTTTCAATGATACCCGAGTGGGGGATTGTGTCAAAGGCTTTGGCTAGGTCCATAGAGGCAGTATGCACTGTCTTACCTTCATCCAGGGCTTTGGTGACTTTCTCAAAGAAGTCTACCAGGTTCATTAATACAATCTATGCTTAACTAAACCAAACTGGATTGGGTCTAGAGTTTGAAGGTCGCCTGTGTCCTTGTTGATAAGGTCCATAATGATTATTTCCATGGCCTTGCAGATGAGGCTGCTTAGACTTGTGGGTCTATAGTTCCCAGGGTCAGCTGATGGCCTCCCTTTATGCTAGGGTATTACTGTTGCTGTTCTCCATTCTGCTGGTACAAAGCCAGTTCTCAGACTATGGTTAAAGAGAATGGCAAGTGGGTTAGCTAGGTCCTGTTTTAGATTGCTTAGTAAGCAACCAGGGATGTTATCTGGTCCCATTGAGGCCGTGTTTTTGTTTCATTAAAGCCAAGTACACCTCGAGACTGGTCAAACAGTATGACTCTCTTGAACTGCTCCATGCCCAATTAACTGCAGGCAAAATACCCTACCACATTATTGCTAGCTATAGGCTCACCACCATGAACCAAGAAAAGCAAACCACCTTACTGGAGTTACTCGCCATGCAGCTGAACAACTTAGTCTTGGGAGATTTCAACTATCCTTCCATTGACTGGGTAACATACATGACACGACACATACACAAACATGGTCATTCAGAGGCTCCTGGACTTTGTCAACACAAATGCTCTGGAACAGATAGTCTGCACCCCCACAAGGGCCTCAAATGTCCTTGACATAGTACTTACCAACATGGGGGGGTTCACTGCACTCCCCCCTGTGTGATGGCCTCCCTGGTATGTCAGACCATAATTCAGTCTTGTTCAAAGTAACTATTGGACCTGGCATCCCCACAGAAGACAAAAAAACTAAAAAACTTTTCCAAAGCAAACTACAGCCTACAAAACAATGGTATAAAAACTTTTCTACCCCCCACAATCACAAACAACAAAGACTACTATACAGAGGTGTACACAAATGCCCTGTATAAACACTTAAGCAACTGTATAGACTTGGCTGTACTTGACTGGATCAAAACCAGGTCCTCCTGAATAAACAAGCCACCCTGGTGGACTTCAAGTATAAAGAGGTTATATAACAAACAAACTTTACAACAGAAGGAGGAAACTGTTGCGGAATAAGGTGAAGTCCCAAGACTGGAAAAACTCCCTTATCAGCCTCACAAAAAGTTGAGATCCCTCATCAAATCCTCTAAAGCTAGCGATGAAAACAGAATTGCAGCAGATAGTAAAGACAACCACAAGGCCTTCTACGGTTATAGGCTCATAGGTTAGTACTAAGCTAACTGCCCTTGCAAGCCATTTTAAGCTTAGCCAATTATCCCTTGTGAGACTCAAACCCTGCACCTTGTGTTTGTAAGGCAAACACCTTAACCATTAGGCCACCCGGTTATGTAAAGAATCTTCTTGGCAATACCTAGATTTGCACTGAGCTGCTGCACAATGGTACCTCCTATACCGAGCCAACAGATATTGCCAGTATACTGACTGACAGATTCAGTGCCAACTTTACCCCCCCAAAGGAACAATCACAATACCAGTAGATTGCGAGGCACGCAGTATTACTGCTGCACAGGTTAAAACAACACTGTCCAAGGCCAAGAATACAGCTTCTATGGGACGACAATATCCCTGGTTGTGTTCTACATGAACTACAGAGTGAACTGGCACCTCACACTCAGGCTTTGTCCCTACAAATGGCACACTGCTACAGTCATCCCTCTCCACAAAGGAGGAGCGACTACAAACCCTGGGAACTAATGCCCCATTAGCCTGACGAGTCCGATATGTAAAGCTATGGAAGGCATCATCATGGACCTAATAAACAAGGATATAGGGAATCCCCAAACTCTGGATCCCACACAGTTTGATTTTGTGAAGGGTAGATCATGCCTGCTCAACCTGGTTGACTTCTTTGAGTCAGTCAACAAAGCTGTGGATGAAGGCAAGGTGGTTCATCCAGCCTACCTTGATCTGGCCAAGCCTTTTTATATCATTCCCCACTCAGAAATCATAGAAAAACTCACTAAGCTTGGCATCAACCCCTATGTCACTAGGTGGGTTGCAAACTGACTCACAGATAGAACCCACAGTGTGAAAGTAGCTGACTCCAAGTCAGACTGCTGACTAGTCATGAGTGGAGTCCCACAGAGTTCGGACCTGAGTCCTCTCCTGTTTGGTAGCTACTTCTCTGAAGTCCAGGCCAACATGAAGGGACTTTGGCTGACAAAGTTCGCAGATGATTGCAAGTTGGGAGCTATTATTAACTCCCCAAGTGATGTTGACATCCTACAGAATGGCTTCACTGAGACCAATGACTGGTGTCAGAACTATGGCCTTAAGCTCAATGCCAAAAATTGTGTCGTCACCCCCTTTGGGAAAAAACTCGGTTCCCATGAATTACCACATTGATGGTAGTCCATTGAAAACAGAAGGCGTTATAAGAGATCTGGGAACACAGGTTGACAGCAACGTCTCTTCTGATCACCACATTGTCACTGTGGTGAGAAAATCCTTCTATGTAGCACATCTGATTACTAAGGGTTTTGCATCCAGGAAGAAAGAGATCATTGTCTCCCTCTACTCTTCCCTCATTAAGCCAATCACTGAGTACAATGCCCCATTTGGCATGTACCTCACTAGACACCTGCAGCATCTGGAGAGGCTGCAAAAGTACTTCACAAAGTGGATCCTAGGCCTTAAACACTTCTCCTATATGGACAGACTCAAAAAACTCCAACTATTCTTTGTCTCATATCGCCTACTTAGAGGCAAACTCTGCTTGACTTACAAAGCCATTTGTGGCCTAGCTCTGTTAGAAATGCTACATCTAAAGAAATCCCGATCCCTCCGCACCACATGCTCCAGAGACCTCAGCCTCAATACCACAATTAACAGAACATGCTGGAGGGACAGGTTCATAACCCAGAGACTGCCCATGCTATGGAACAGACTTCCTATACATGTCAAGCAGAGCACCTTGCTGACCCTCTTCAAGAGAAATCTTGATGAGTGGATGGGAAACAGAAAATTCACCCCGGTGATAACTTCAGTGGCTCTACTCGACAGAGGCACTGGGAACTAAGGTCAGGTGGTACTATGCCAGGGTAATCCTATGGCTAGGCTTGTAAAGGCCCCAGGGCCATTAGTCTAGTACACACCTATGAACCCCTTTTTAAGTGAAACCTTGATAACTGGATGGGAAACTGAAAATACACCCCTGAGATTTCACCTGTGCCCCTACTCGATAGGGGCATCGAGTGCTGACTTGTCAAAACATGGGCTAAACTCTTGGCTAGGCTTGTAAGGGCCTCAGGGCCAATAGCCTAGTAACTTCCTATGATCCTATGATCCTATGATAAGAGGAAGAAATGATGTCTAAGAACAACAGGGAACTGACTCAGCAGAGGAAGAATTCCCTGCACAACTTGAGCAAGCAAATCAGAAATCTTGTAAAGACCTCTAGAGCTAATTACAAAGCTAAAATAGCATTCATAGCTGAGGATAATCATAAGGCATTCTTTAACTATGTGGAAAATCTAAAAGGGAATGCCCAGCTATGTGACAAGCTGGTAGTAGATTTTACCACTCATAATATGCTGGAGGGAATTGCCAGCCTGCTAGCTCACAGATCTGGTACAAGCTTCACCCCCCCCCATGTCCCCACCAACCATACCTCATAGCATATCTGACACCAGTCCTCTACCCAGTATCTCTAGAGATCAGGTCATATCTGCGCTCTCCAAGGCCAAAAACATGGCCTCAATGTCAACAGATAACATGCCAGGTTGCTTACTAAGCAATCTAAAAAGACATAGCGGCACACTTGGCATTCTTTACCATAGCCTGAGAACTGGCTATGTTCCATCAGAGTGGAGAACAGCAACCATAATCCCCTTTTACAAAGGGGGGAGCATCAACCGACACTGGGAACTATAGACTCATAAGTCTAACCAGCTTCATCTGCAAGGCCATGGAAAGAATCATCATGAACCTTATCAGCAAGGATAAAGGTGACCTTCAAACTCTAGACTCAACCCAGTTTTGCTTCGTTAAGGGTTGATCATGCTTATTAAACCTAGTAGACTTCTTTGAGAAAGTCACCAAAGTCCTGGATGAAGGTAAGACAGTGCATACCACCCATCTTGACCTAGCCAAGGCTTTTGACACAATCCCCTACTCAAGTATCATTGAGAAACTGTCCTAGCTGGGGATTAACCCTTACATCACTAGATGGATAGCCAATTGGCTCACCGACAGAACACATACTGTCATCAAAGTTGGCGACCTCCACCTCTACCAGTAGACCCATCACTAGTGGTGTACCACAAGGGTCTGTGATGGGCCTTTTACTGTTTGGAATCTACTTCTCGGAATTCCAGGCTAATGTAGATAGCCTTTGGTTTGCCAAGTTCGCTGATTGCAATCATTGAATCCCCCAGTAATGTTAACATGTTACAGGAGGGGCTAACACAGATAAATTATTGCTGCCAAAGCCAGACAAATGCATTATTATCCCCTTTAGCAAAGTGGAATTCCCTGCTAATTACAATATTGACAGCACCCTCCCTAAGTTCAAACCCACTGGTACAAGATCTGGGAACACAGGTAGATAGCAATCAGAACTTTGACTACCAAGTTTCCACAGTGGTAAGGAAAGCCTTCTATGTAGCACATCTCATAAGTAAGGGAATTGCATCCAGGTCTAAGGATGTTACAACACCACTGTACTCGACCCTCATCAGACCAGTAATAGAGTACAATGCTTCCTTTTGCATGTACCTCACAAGATACCTGCAGTGGCTGGAGAGACAACAGAGGTTTCTCAGCAAGAAAATACAGGGCCTCCAAACCATGACTTACATGGATAGACTGAAGGCCCTGTCACTGTCCTTTGTATCATATTGGCTGCTGAGAGGTGACTTGTGCCTGTCCTACAAGACAGTCTCCAACCTTGCCCTGATGGAAATGCTGCACATCCGCAAGTCAAATGGCACTAGAGACACTCCTGTAGGGATCTTAATCTATCCTGTGACAAACAGAACATGCTGGAGATACAGATATATCTCCCAGAGATTAGAACTCCTCTGTAATAAACTTCCAATTCACATGAAGCAGTGCTCCTCCCTGACCCTATTCAAGTGCAGCCTAGATAAATGGATGGGAGACTGCAAATTCAACCGGGGGGTGGCACCTATGCTCCTCATGGACAGAGGTAGTTGGTGTTGATCATAAACTCTCTCTGCAAATTACATCCATCTAACCAAGGACAGTTGGGGCAACTTGGGATTAACATGGCTAGGCGTGTAAGGGCTCTTGGGCCACTAACCTAATAACCTCTTATGAACCTATGAACGAGCAGACATAGTATTGACATGTGTTCCATAAGAGTAGCACTGATTAGGCTTGTGCAGATTAATGTCAAGCTCTGTAGAATAGACACAGTAGGCAGCTGATTATTCATGACCTTGTAATTGGCCTTGTTGGACTTAATTAATCCTCTTAGGTTCTTGTTTAGTTTAGAGAGGTCTTATCATTATGGGAGTTGTTCATCCTGATTTCAACCATGACTTTTTCCTTTTGTTATATACCTATTAAAGTTAGAAGTCCACCAGTATAGTTTGTTTTTAAGAGTTTGATTTGGGCTGACTTCTAGTAGGTACAGCAGCCTCTATACAGCCATCTACATGACTGTACAGGGTCTCTGATCATTTCCGCATAGGTTGCCATGAACTCGGGGTTAGCAGGGTTATTAAATTTTGCAAACTATCACTTAACAGGGTGTAGTTTGCTTTGGAATAGTTCCTAACTGTTACAGGTTTTGATGGGGTTACAAACTTGACTTTTATTTAAAAGAGAGCATTGTGGTCTAACCTCACCAGTGAGGATGTGACATGGGGGTGGGGGGTGCAGCACTCTCCTATATTGGTGAGTACCATGTCTAGCATGTATAAACCACTGGGAGTGTGTGCAGTATCTGGTCAAAGGTATTTGTGTGCTAAAGACCAGGAACTGTTGTGAGTCTGAGGCAGTGTATATTTCTCATTCTATAGAGGGATAGTTAAAGTCTCCCATGAATGGGGTACTGGGTTTAATGCTGAGTGTCTCCAGTAGGTCTAGGTACAAACTATAGGATTCTTGGGACATAGAGGGTTGACCTGTAGCCTGCTAGGATATTGTATGGGACCTTGTCTTTGGTGATTTGCATATGGAAGAATTCCATGGCATCATCCTGTTTAACGCTACCTGTTGTTGATATAGATCCAGATTTCTCCACCTTTTGCCCCTGTCTGTAAATTTGATGGTCTATATGTGTGGAAGGCACTGAAGCCTTACACAGCTAGAGTACTTTCTGTGGATTTAAACCATGTCTCCGTAACAGTTTGTGAGTGCTTTACAGATTGCTGAGGAGGTAGGCATTGCCGTTTATAGGCTTAGGATGTCTTTGAGGTTTGGGAAGACTACTTTTTAGTGCCTCAGTATAAGTTAGTTGTGTGTGTGTATGGTGCACACTATGTGTGGTGGATCTAGTATGTACATTCTTCTCAACCTTGTTTGTTTGCAAGATTGTTGCTTCCAATGAAATTGTGTATGTGCATCCCTGACATACTGTGGTTGCTTCTTTAAGGATTAAATGGTTGCCTGTGGACATGTGACAATTTCTACATTCTCTAAGGATGCCCATATCTACCAAACTGGCTACTGCAACATTTGAATGTTGCATATTTATATTGTCTGGGCCTGTATATGGGTGGGCTACTGTAGATTGTGGACTGGGTTTTACAGAGGTCTCCTTGTGTGTTCTCTGGGTTTGGTACTACACTAGGTTAGCTTGTGCTAAGATTTGATAGTAGTGCTGTTTGACACACAAACTAGCTGCCTTAAGCTTGTCTCCATGCAATGGCTTTGGTTTATCCAGACTAAGTTATAGGCTTCAGTTCTAAGGGAAGTTTTATATATAACATTTACTATCTAGGCATTTATGTCTTTACAGGACACTGTTGACTTCTTAATGTAAAAACACCAGAAACGATGCTACAACTAAACAACTAAAATTACACGGACAAGGCAGTTTCATGTTTTAAGGACCTTCAAAATGTTTCAAACATTAGCACAAGCATTTTTTTATACTTTGACCACAGACTCCACTCAGACATGAGGAGCACTGCAAGTTTGAAAGGAGTTTGTAACCTGGGTACATGGAAATACTCCTGATGGTATTTGAATGCTTTCGTTTGTGTGTTTATTTTTTCTTGTGCATTTTCATTTTTATGCAGTACTGTCAGCAGCCTTTTCCCTGCACACAGAATTAGAGAGTAGCAGGTACAAGAGCCATGCATTTTGGCAAGGTAGTTATTTTTCTTTTTTAATGTAGTTCTCAAATTTTGCCAATAATGCCTCATCATACCTCAGAACTGAGCTATCCCTGACTTTGCAAAACATCCTTGATTTCTCTATTTTTTTTTGTCTTTATATATTTTTCTCTTGTAAATCACTAAGGATTACAGTCAGTCTATAATGCCAAACATTAGAGTTTCATATTTATTGTACAGAAAATGCATGTTGGTGCAAAACTATTTTTCTAGTGAATTAGAGTAATGTTTATAATTGTCTCTGATTTAAGCCTTTGTGGGCCCATTACTTTTTGTCTTTTTCCAGAATTCCTCTCTCGCCCCTCCCCTACTTCAGAGGCAGTTTGTTCTTTGTATTCAAATTATATATATTTTTATACTTCTCTTCATATCCTTTTCTCCTTTTCTGTTCTACTGATAGGCCAGGATTCAGAAAGAACATAATCCCAAGGGGTAAGTGCAAGAACATAGGATCATAGGAGATTACTAGACTATTGACCCAGAGGTCATTTTAGGCCTAGCCATTTCAACTCAATGTAATATCATAGAAGTACTAGTCAATACACAAGACTGCATTTAGTGATGACTGCCCATGTCCAGGAGGGTTGTTGGAGCTATCCCTGGTAAGAATTTATGCTGCCCCATCCATTCATCCAGGTTTCTCTTGAATAGTGTCATAGAAGTGTTCTGTTTCACAAGAACTGGTAGCCTGTTCCAAAGAAGTGGCACTTGCTGGGTGATAAATCTGTCCCTCCAGCATGTCCTATTTAAGTTCCAGGCCATATTTATGTCCCTGGAATGGGTAGCAGTAGACTCATTTGATTTATGGATATGCAGTACTTGATTAATTTGCACGTCACTGAATCACTAGGTGATTACAGCAAGTGCTTAGAAGCACTTTGCTGATTAATCACCACTGTCAACTTCTGCATTGTGATGGTGCAGACAGCTCCACCATTCACTCACCTACACATATGAACACAGTCTCTCTCACACACACACACACACACACACTCTCTCTCACAAGGACACATCTCTATACCTGTCAACTCTCCCTGATGTTAGAGAACATGTGTGACTTTTCCACTTCTACATGCCTTGTCCCCCCTCATGGATGTTAGAGTCAGGCAGTAATGCTAGACATCAGTTTTTCATATTTCTTATTGCTTAGAATGTGCTCCATGCTGAAAGAAAGTATGATAATCTTTACTCCTTAGTCTAGGGGAGTTTAGATAAATGGCAATCCTCCCACACACACTCAAAGACAGACAGGCTTCCCCAATACAAACACAGACATTCCCATAGAGAAGACAACTCTTATCACCCAATTGCACTCATAGGCACAGTCACTCATTCACCCCCACACACACATGCACCTTCTTTCCTTAGCCCCTAACCCCCTGTGACCACCCAGGCAGATGTGCTCCACACACACAGACCTAAGGCTGCCTATACCTCTGCATACATGTAGACATGCTGACACACACACACACACACACACACACACACACACACACACACACATTCACACACATATACGTGTGTGCACATCCCCAACCACTACCTGTCTGCTAAACTCTCGAATACATACCACCAATGAAGTCTCTCCCACTGAAAGAGATGGGTGAATGCAGACTTTAAGCCATGTTAAATAATGCAATTGGTAGGGGTGATTCATGCAGCTAAGCCATTCTACAAATAAAACACTTACAACAGGCAGAGAATGCATGTTTCATTATGATATGCTATTCCCCTAGAAATGCCTTATTAACATTTGTAGTAAGCTGGGTGGAAGCCCACATTGATGACTCTACAGACTTTTGAGGTACTAACTTTTAAAAAGTAGCTTTATTGTGGGTTTCTAATGTTTTACCGTTCTACTTCTGTCTTGTCCCGTTGGTCTTCCCTAGTAAACAAATGCTAAGAATGAATTAATGAAGGAATGAAGAAATAAATAACTCCTTTGCTCAATAACATATTTGAGATATATCTGCCTCTTATTTTGTTGCTGTGCCATAAAATGTGTAGTTTTCTGGTACATCGTTGAGGACTAGTTCAGTCACTAATGACAGACATTTTATTTTTAGACTTAAACCCTACCAAAAATGTATTCCAGTGCAAAAACTGTCATTCTAACAACATTCTAACTATATAAAACCAATACTTAAAATATATTTTGTAATTTGGGCCTTGAGTCCCTCATTATATGTTGTCTTTGTCCCTGCTTCTTATGCAAAGAGGTTGAGCGTTACTACTTTTTATAACAGTCAGATGAGATGTACACAACAAAGTTGACATAACTGTTGCGATGGAGTGGAGACTTTGTGTATGAAAGTAATCTACTTTCTCATCACTTGCTCAGTTAACTATCTGGTACGTGGTATTAATGCGCATTGCCAGAAATACGTTGGAATAAGTGGTGGGCATACATATTCATACATGCAGGCTCTACATACAAAACTAAATATGCCATTTACTTTAAAGACACACACACACACACACACATACACACATACACACACACACACACACACACACACACACACACACACACACACACACACACACACACACACACACACACACACACACACACACACACCAGAGCCATATCTATCTTCTTTACTGAATAGTTAACAGTGCAAATCCCCAATCTGGCACCTGTCAACTATAAACTGAGGACCAAACAAGACAAACCTCTCCAAAGTGAGGGTAAAAAAAAAATCTACAAATTGAAACTTTGTAGCAAGTGGCTTGTGAAAGTTTGCAGTTAGAATACAATACAATCACTTAATGCTTCAAAGCTTCTTCTATGAATATATATACAGTGTCAGCTTTCATTTGTAAATCCTTGTACTGCAATACTACCAGTGATGGGAGTAATATACTACAATAAGTAATATATTACAATTTCTAGTAACTAATTATATAACTAGTTACTTTTTCAAAATAGTAACTAGTAATAGTAATATATTACTTTTTTAGTAACTAGTAACTTAAATGGAGGTGTTTAGGTGAAATGGCAGTGGAGTTTTTAACCAAATTGTTTAATGAAATCTTGGAAAGTGAGAGGTTGCCTGAGGAATGGAGAAAAAGTGTTTTGGTACCAATTTTTAAGAATAAGGGTGATGTGCAGAGCTGTAGTAACTACAGAGGGATTAAGCTGATCAGTCACAGCATGAAGTTATGGGAAAGAGTAGTGGAAGCGAAGTTAAGAAGGGACGTGATGATTAGTGATTAGCAGTATGGTTTCATGCCGGGAAAGAGCACTACAGATGCGATGTTTGCTCTGATAGTGTTGATGGAGAAGTACAGAGAAGGTCAGGAGGAGTTGCATTGTGTTTTTGTAGACTTAGAGAAAGCATATGACAGGGTGCCTAGAGAGGAGTTGTGGTGTTGTATGAGGAAGTCGGGAGTGTCAGAGAAGTATGTAAGAGTGGTACAGGATATGAACGAGGGTAGTGTGACAGCGGTGAGGTCTGCTGTTGGAGTGATGGATGCGTTTAAGGTGGAGGTGAGATTACATCAAGGATCAGCTCTGAGCCCTTTCTTATTTGCAATGGTGATGGACAGGTTGACAGATGAGATCAGACAGGAGTCCCCATGGTCAATGATGTTTGCAGATGACATTGTGATTGGTAGTGTGAGTAGGGAACAGGTGGAGGAGACCATGGAGAGATGGAGATATGCTCTAGAGAGAAGAGGAATGAAGGTCAGCAGGATTAAGACAGAATATATGTGTGTGAATGAAAGGGGAGGATAGAGGAATGGTGAGGATGCAAGGAGTAGAGGTGGCGAAGGTGGATGAGTTTAAATACTTGGGATCAATAGTTTAGAGTAATGGTGAGTGTGGAAGAGAGGTGAAGAAGAGAGTACAGGCAGGATGGAGTGGGTGGAGAAGAGTGTCGGAAGTGATTTGTGACAGACGAGTACAAGTAAGAGTGAAAGGGAAGGTCTACAAGAGGGTAGTGAGACCAGCTATGTTATATGGGTTGGAGACAGTGGCACTGACAAAAAGGCAGGAGTTTGAGCTGGATGTGGCAGAGTTAAAGATGTTAAGATTTGCACTGGGTGTGACGAAGGTGGACAGGAGTAGGAATAAGTATATTAGAGGGTCAGCCCAGATTGGAAGGTTTGGAGACAAAGCCAGAGAGGCAAGATTACATTGGTTTGGACGTGTGCTGAGGAGGAATGCTGAGTATATTGGGAAAAAGATGCTAAGGATGAAGCTACCAAGTAACAGGAAAAGAGGAAGGCCTAAGATAAAGTTTATGGATGTGGTGAGAGAGGACATGCAGGTGGTTGGTGTGGCAGAGCAAGATGCAGAGGACAGGAATAAATGGAAACAGATGATCTGCTGTGGCAACCCCTAATGGGAACAGCCGAAAGAAGATGAGTAACTTAAATGTGAGTTACTTTTGCTTAAACCAGTGGTTCTCAACATGGGTGTTAAAAACTCCTAAAAAGTGATGTAAAACTTCCGTGGTCCATATATATTATGGATAGTAATCAGATGTTAGGAGGTAATAGACACTTTGAAGTGGCAATTTCTATAAAAAATTACAACATAATGTTGGCACAACTCATAGCACATAGCATTCATAATAGATCATTAGAATTAGTCTGGAGCTAAATTTACTTCATTTTTTAGCACTGCAAGGAGATGAAAGTTAATGATGACCAGACTCCAGTCCTGCCCTGGTACTGTGGGACTCTTACCCACTAAAACATTCCCTAACACTGGGACAATTCTAGCCTGCCAGAGATCATATCCTTACCTTGCAGTATAATAAATGGCATTGGTTCTTCATACCACCATAAGTCGGAATCAAACTCATCAGTTGAGCACCCGATGCCCCAACCCACTGCACCAAGCTTCAAGTGGATCTATGATCAACCAACTTTTGTCTTGACAATATTTTATGTTGTATTTATAATTCTTTTCAGGTTTTGATTTTTAGTTGCTGAAAATAAACAAAATGTGATAGGTTTTTATAAGTCTTGTGCTGCTGGTTGGTTTGGTTTAATTATTATCTGTGACTAGCTATAAAGACTAGTCTTCTTCTTCATCTCCTTTTGGGTGTGCCCATTAGGGATCACCGCGGTGGATCATCAGTCTGCAGACAAGTGGCAGTGGAGTTTTACATTGTCGAGTTGCCATCCCAATGCCCAAACTTATTCAAAAGGCACACACACACACACACACACACACACACACACACACACACACACACACACACACACACTCTTAAGGCCAATTTAGAATGTCTAATCCACCTGCAGCATGTCTTGGAAATGTGGGAGAAAACCAGAACACCCTGAGGAAACCCACTCGAACACAGGGAGTGTACATCATAGTGTATGTGTTGGACTTTTAAAGCCACTGTAGTTCATGGGCACAGCAACAGCAACCCCTTGTGCAACATGCATCTACTGGCTCTGTTATTTCATCGGGTATTGCCAATGGCATTTCATCACCTCCTAGTCATTTAAGGAATCGTGGATCGCATGAAGGGAATACGGCTGAAACAGTCAGAACTAAGCAGGCACCGATTCTAATGGGCGACTCTAACCAGCTAGTTGCCGGCAACCCTAACAGGATTATCAACGAACTAACCCCTTCACTTGGCAACTTTTTAGGTAATGAAGATTTTTTTTAATGACAATTTTGTTACTAATTCAAGTTCTACACAATTGACTACATCAAATAACCTTTCTGTGAATATTAACTTGTTTGACCAGAAACTGTTTCGTTGTAGGAAACTACAACTAGAAATTTCGTATCTGGAGGAGTGTCTGAAAAAAGAGATTATTCCTAAGGGCCTCAGGCATGGAGGTACCCTGTTGGTCTAGTTAATCAGTCCGAGTTTCATTTCGAACTTTTAGATTTATTTAATAAGCAGGGATATGAGTTTATTAAAGCATTAATTAACTATTATAAATCACAAGTCGTTACACTTAAAAGTGAACTGAAATCTTAGAACATGACATTAAGTCCAACTCTGACTTTCCTCGTTATAAATATGAATACACGAGGATTTTTAACAGCATTGAGGCTACCATGATTAAATTAGCTAACGCTAAGAAAAGAAAAATATTGAGGGATGTTCAGCAGTAGGCCACTAGATCTGCTTATCCCCTGCCGCCACCTGTTTCTTCCAACAGGTCTCAAGTTTTGTCTAATGAACATGGTAACTTTAGGGAAGAAAGTGAGGCCAGTGACCCTGGTATGGAGACAAACTCTCCACCTAGCCAGAATGATATGCTACGAAGGAGTGAAAGAATAAGAAATAATGGCAATAACCATCCTTCTCCTAACAATCAGACTGTTGGTAACAACAATAATAACAATAATTTTAATAATAACCAACCTACATCAAACTCCCATCAGGTTTTTCCAGTGCATCAGTCCAACTCAACGAACAATTCGAGAACGCCCAAATATCAAGGGCGCACACAGAATCGAAGGAACCAGCGCAAGAGATAATGGCACCCGATGTACTTAATCCACAAATTATTTCTAACTCTGGTGGTGATTTTCACATATATAACTATTCTGATTTAATGTTTCCCCAGGAGATCATTGACTTTTTTGCATTGGGTTTATCTTTTGTCCCAGATTCAGGAATGAATTTAGTTAGCACGATTGTTGATCTTAAATTATTTGTTCGTAAGATTAACCTCAGTGCTACTATGGGTTCCAATTCTGTTTTTACCAACTCAATCCGAGTCTCTAGTTTATTTACTCCACCCCTTCTCCCTAATATTCTTGCTTTCGAAAAAATGTGTGAAATAGACTTCAGGTCTTTTGCTGTCACAGGCTTTAGAACTAGGAGAGGACGCTTTAACATTAGCGAAAAGGAACGTGATTTCATTAAACTTTTGAAGGATTGCAAGATTAGGGTAATGAAGCCAGATAAGGGGGGTGGCTTGGTCTGTATGGACCACAATACATATGTTACTAGTATGATGGAGCATCTAGATAATTCAACTTATCAATTAGTTAGTTTAAATGAAGTTAACATGGCTTATAGTAAAATTAGGTCTACACTTGACGAACTTTTTATTGAAAAAGCTATTGATTTAGATTTGTTCAGCTTTTCAACAATGCCAGCTCCTAAGATGGCATCACTGCTTGGCATACCTAAGATCCACAAGCAAGTTGTTAATCCACCTTTTAGACCCATTGTTGATGGGCGTGGATCTATTACATATGGTTGTGCCAAATATGTTGACAAGATTTTGAGACCCTTAGTTGAGCAGGAGCAACAAATATGTAGAGACTCGTGGAGTTTTTTAACAGAACTTAGTAACATTCCCTTTCATTAGGATTACCAACTATTGACGGTTGATGTTAGGGACTTGTACACTGTGATTCCCCAAATGTTGGGGCTTGAGTGGATCAGGGACTTTTTGCAACTAAGGAAAATCAACAACACTATTTATGTTGTAGAAACCCTCCTAGAGTTCGATCTTGTTAACAACTTTATGTGGTTTAAAGGAAAAATGTTTCTTCAAAAATCTGGGGTTGCCATGGGTTTTCCCTGTGGTGGCAGTTTTGCCAACTGTATAATGGCACATTGGGAGACTACCCTGCTTTTTGATAATCCTATTTTCAAGAACAATGTCGCTTGGTACACTCGTTACCAAGACGACATGTTCATATTATGGAAAGTCCCTATTGAAGTAGTGCAGGACTTTATTAATTTTATAACTGCCTCAACCAACTTTGGAGTTTACTTTTAACTTGCAAAGTGAGACTATCAATTTTCTTGACATTCTTATTTATAAAAATCTTGTTAGAGGCAGATTCAAAAGTACTATTTATAGGAAGTCCACCTACTCCAACTCATTCCTCCATTTTTCTAGCTGCCATCCCTACCACCAAAAGAGAGCAGTGGTTAAGGGTCAGATGGTGAGGGCAGCTAGAATGATTTCAGATGATTCTGATTTTATGGAGGAATGTTGTTTGCTTGAGAAAATGTTTCTTAGGAGAGGCTATCCTTCAAGGTTAGTTTCTGAGATTTCCACTGAAGTCATTACTAAAAGACATTGTGGACATTTTAGGCCTTTATTACCTTTGGTTATTTTGGCGGAACAGGAAACCCTGTTAAACGAGGTCCAAGACTCTATAACCAACAAAATCCACTGCTACACCACTAGTTTTTTTATGTACTTACAACCTAGATTATTCTTTTATTAGGGAGACCCTTAATAAGAATTGGACTCTTGTTACTGAGGATAGTACGTTGCACAAGCTACTTGACAACAAACCGAAAGTTACTTTTAGACGGGGTTGTAACCTTAAAACTTTATTACAATACTCCTTTAAACCATCTGTTGTTAAGAACAAGGGTATGTTCAAATGTGGAGCGTGCCATCAATGTAAGCATTTAAGTTCTGCTTACCAATTTAAGATTAGGGACACCCTTTATAAAGTTCAGGGGAAATTTTCGTGTGACACAAAAGTTGTTGTTTACTGTGCTTGCTGCCACAATTGCAAAGCTTTCTACATTGGAAAGACCGAAAGAAAGCTGAAGCAACATATATACGAGCATCAGTATGCCATAAGTAGGGGCGATAAGACCAATGCTTTAGCTAGGCACATTATTGAGTTCCCAAACCACAGCTTTAAGTTTACTGTATTAAAGCAGATAGAGGTTGATGATAGAGGTGGCCCTTGGCAAATTAAACTCGAAATTGAGGAACTGAGGTGGCAAATCAATACTGCAACCTACTTGCCCCCAGGTCTTAATGAAACAGTCTCAATTAAATGTTTTCTTAAGCTCTTGGCTTTAAATAGATGAATTTTTAAAAAAAAGATAAAAAAGATGAAATTATGTTTGGCCAGTTTTATTAATTTTTTACTTGTCTGGTAATCCCTTAGAGATTATTTATTGGTCATATGTTTATCAGCATTTTTCACCTAGTTTATTTAATAATAATGATGCAGTAGGTTGTCACTTTATTGTTTTTTATTGCAACTTGTTATTTCTGTTGTGACAAATTATGTGAAATTTATACTTTGTTTAAATTGGGGGTTGTTTTGATGTATTTGACTTTGGCTATTGTGCAAGTCTTATTTGGTTTTTAACTTTTTGCAAAGTTTATAATATATACATTTTTTACTTTAAATGGAGTACTTTTTAGCTTAATTGATTAATTGTTACGTAGATTATTAAGTTTAAAAGCATCTCAAACTGTTTCTGGTTTGTCTGAAGAAGGAAAAGCATTGTCTGTTTCCGAAAGCGCTAATTAAACTGGATTCTTTCACGTTGCTCCAGCTTGTTTTGTTTTTTTGTTTTTATCAGTTTGTTAAGCTTGTAATTCATTTTGTCATTCATGGGCACATGCACAGAAAGTACTGAGCACGTGCAAGCAGAGTGCCATTTTGTGAAAGCATGTATGTGTGTAGCAGTCAGTTAGCTAGTTCGCTTAAGTTTTATGTTCCATTCATCCATCCTGATGTTTGTGTGAAATAAATATCTTAAATGAACACCCAAGCCTCATCATCTTATATTAATACACAAGATGAGTGACATGTTCTCAGAATGGGATCCAAAGTCAAAACTACTTTAAACCATGAGGTGCACAGTCAGA
The DNA here is from genome assembly GCF_019279795.1 of Protopterus annectens. Taxonomy (NCBI): domain Eukaryota; kingdom Metazoa; phylum Chordata; order Ceratodontiformes; family Protopteridae; genus Protopterus; species Protopterus annectens. The sequence continues at coordinate 332,092,585 of NC_056741.1, read as the reverse complement.
AATTGAGGAATATACAAGAGTGGCTCAAGCAACTCACAAATTACTTGTAAACAGGTCAGAAAATATTTCCAAGTTCTTAAACTCATTTAAATGATTTTTCCCTCAATAAATATAAAGCAAAACATTCCAAACCAATTACTGAATAAACAAAATGTTCAAAATTGCGACATATTGAAAAAAGTACATGAAATAATTATTAAAACATTTGAAACAATATTTGAATCATATAAAATGTTCAAAAATGAGAAAACAGCTGTATTTTTTTACAATGTGCTATTTTTTTGCATTAACTAAAGGTATTCAAAGTATCTAAAGTGTGCAAAGTGCTGGCAGTGCGTGCAGTATTACAGTACATTCTTTTCAAAGAGTACAGTTATTTCAAAGAGTCTGTTGTACAGCTGAATATAATTACAAGTACCTGGTGTATATTTGACACTTATTTGGCATGGCAGAGGGATTTCACAGACCTGATCCACTTGTGTTTGATAATAATATTGCTGAAAACTGGAGAGTGTTTCAGCAAGAATATGATATTTTCATACAGGCTGCTTTTTCTGATAAAGACACACATACAAAAGCATGTATTCTACTCATATTTAGCTGGTTCAGAAGCCATTGAGAGAGAACATTAATTTGTGTATGCACCTGCTGTTTATGCAGAGAAAGGGGAAGACTGCCATATTGTGGTACAGGCTGAAACGTGGGAAGACTTTGAGTGTTTTCAGGCTTGCTAGCTGTTGCTGAAGCACCTACCAAGAGGAGAAAACGCTGAGAGAAGAAAAGGAGCCACTTTTGTGATTTTAAGTATTTTCTTCTGATTTTTTGTTAAGTTTTACTGCTTTGCCGCCTACCTTTTGGCATTTTCCGGCTTGCTAAAGTTTATATCTGTAACAGTAACAGTACTTGGAACACATCTAGAGCCTGTTTACTTCATTTCCTGTGTTGCACTTAATTTAAAATAGTTTTTTTTCCTCTAAAAACTGCATTTTACCTGATTTTGGCCTAGCACTCAAGTGTGGGGTCATTTATTGTACTGCTGTGATTATTTTGCTGCTTGTGTATCTCTGCAACCTTTAAACTACAACAAAAAGAAAAAAAAAAAAAAATCTTGCTTTTTTCCGACTTTCTGAAAGTTAAGAAAGTTCAGTTACAGATTTGCTGTTCTGAACTGTTTGGAAGTTTCTAGAAGGCCGGTGCTTGCTTGGGATAAAGGGAAGTCTCTGTGTTCACCAGTGGGAGTGGTTAACACTGAACAGCCTGCATGTCCCTGAAGGAGTGGTTACTACCTAGAAGCTGTAGTTTTATTGGCCATTTTGGGTCAATTCTAAACTTCTTGATCTCTCTCTCTCTCTCTTAAAACCAGGCTGCCTCGTGGTTTTAGTGTCTTTTCAGGCTTGCTAGTTGTTGCCGAAGCACCTACCAAGAGGAGAAAATGCTGAGAGAAGAAAAGGAGCCACTTTTGTGATTTTAAGTATTTTCTTCTGATTTTTTGTTAAGTTGTACTGCTTTGCCGTCTACCTTTTGGTATTTTCCGGCTTGCTACAGTTTATATCTGTAACAGTAACAGTACTTGGAACACATCTAGAGCCTGTTTACTGCATTTCCTGTGTTGCACTTAATTTAAAATCGTTTTTTTTTCTCTAAAACTGCATTTTACCTGATTTTGGCCTAGCACTCAAGTGTGGGGTCATTTATTACACTGTTGTGATTATTTTGCTGCTTGTGTATCTCTGCTACCTTTAAACTACAACAAAAAGAAAAAAAAATCTTGCTTTTTTCCCACTTTCTGAAAGTTAAGAAAGTTCAGTTACAGATTTGCTGTTCTGAACTGTTTGGAAGTTTCTAGAAGGCCAGTGCTTGCTTGGGCTAAAGGGAAGTCTCTATGTTCACCAGTGGGAGTGGTTAACACTCAACAGCCTGCCTGTCCCTGGAGGAGTGGTTACTACCTAGAAGCTGTAGTTTTATTGGCCATTTTGGGTCAATTCTAAACTCCTTGATCTCTCTCTCTCTTAAAAGCAGGCTGCCTCATGGTTTTGGCGTCTTTTCAGGCTTGCAAGTTGTTGCTGAAGCACCTACCAAGAGGAGAAAATGCTGAGAAGAAAAGGAGCCACTTTTGTGATTTTAAGTATTTTCTTCTGATTTTTTGTTAAGTTTTACTGCTTTGCTGCCTACTTTTTGGCATTTTCCGGCTTGCTAAAGTTTATATCTGTAACAGTAACAGTACTTGGAACACATCTAGAGCCTGTTTACTGCATTTCCTGTGTTGCACTTAATTTAAAATCGTTTTTTTCTCTAAAAACTGCATTTTACCTGATTTTGGCCTAGCACTCAAGTGTGGGGTCATTTATTGCACTGTTGTGATTATTTTGCTGCTTGTGTATCTCTGCTACCTTTAAACTACAACAAAAAGAAAAAAAAAAACAAAAACTTGCTTTTTTCCCACTTTCTGAAAGTTAAGAAAGTTCAGTTACAGATTTGCTGTTCTGAACTGTTTGGAAGTTTCTCAATTCTAAATTCCTTGATCTCTCTCTCTTCAAACCCAACAACTCTCTTTTTGCGCACAGAGCAGCGTCGGGCAGCGCCTCCTAAACAGGTTTAAACTATTCCAGGCTCCACAAAGTCTGTTCTTCATTTTTTCCCTTAGAACTGTTCAAACTCTCAAAGTTATCACTCTATTCTCTTTCTAAAGCCCTGCACTTGCTCAGCTCTTATAAGGAAACACTAACTAAAGCACTACACCCTCCTTGACTTCTCAGAAGTATTAGACTCCTGATTGGTCCTTCCTGATCAAGTGAAAAATCAGTTCCCTTCCCTAATCTGATCAGTAAAAAAAAAACAGTTCCCTATACTAATCTGGTATGTCCAAGGGTCAGTTTCAAGGTTAGTCTCCAGTCCAGCTGGTGAATCTGGGAATTTTGAGGCAATGTTACAATTGCCTTATGTACACAGACAACCCTCTCCTCCTTCCAACAAACTCTAATACATGTGAGAGATGCCGTTACACAGCCAAACTGGAGGCAGAGCTCTCTCAACCCAAGACTGGCACAGTCAGTCAGGAGGAAAAGGTAACCACCCACACCACAAATCCAGTCTTACACAGACCTATTGCATCTGCATATCCAACACATAAACACACAAAAACATACTCGGAGGCTCTAAATAAAAATCTGCCTAAACAGCAAAGATCTCCTAAGCAGATATCCAAGCAACAGCCACCCCTCAACAATACCCACAAATCACATATCTCACAAAATCAGTGTGCCTCACAGTCACAGCCCATAAGGCCAAACACACCAAATACACTTGTTATAGGGGACTCTATTGTCCGGCACACTGACGTCCCACTTACCAGACTGAACAAGGAGAAGGTCACTGTAAGCTGCCTGTCGGGTGCCAGGATCCGCCACATAATGCAAGCACTCAGGTCACTCCAAAGCAAGTACAGGTATGACTCCATCATTGTCCATGCTGGTGTGAATGACCTGAGACGTACCTCCCTGGACTACATGAAAAGAGACATAGAGGAGCTCTCTGACCATGTAGCCCAGGCTGGTATGTCCCTGACCTTGAGTAGCATCTTGCCCTCACCAAGAATGATGCCACAGTATAAAGACAAAATGATCAGTTTCAACAATTGGCTAAAGTATTGGTGTCATTCAAAGGGGATCCAGTGTCTGTCAGCCTGGAATGACATGCTCGACAAGCCACGTTGCTTCGCTAGGGCTTGCACCTGTCACCCTTAGGCTTTCGTATACTGGCCAAGGTTCTTGCCACCCCCATAGTGCCTTTTTTAGGCAAGGCTCAAAGGACAAACTCACCTCCATAGAAAACCCAAAGATAAAAAAACTAAAGGTAATGCTACTCAATGCCAGAAGTCTAAACCTCAAGATGCACGCACTCGAGACTCTCCTCAGTAAGGAGAAAATCGATGTCTGTGCAGTAACAGAAACCTGGTTCAAGGCTCCTAAGAGCACCCCAGCACTAGCAGGTTATAACTCATACCATGCGTTTCGGCCCCAAAACTCGGACCGAAGCACAAAAGGAAGGGTAGTATCTATATTCATCAAAGATAACTACACCTCCAGGTTAGTGGCACTGCACGAAGCATCGGAAACCATCCATGTGCAACTAACAGCGGGCAAAACTGCCTTTCAGTTTGTAGCCTGCTACAGAACACCCTCCCTATTACAGGAACCCCACTTGGCATTCCTGAGAACACTGGAGAATATGAAGGTCTCTCCAAACACTATGTTACTGGGTGACTTCAACTACCCAAACATTGACTGGGAAAACTACTCAAGCCCAAACACCCTCGCCCAATGGTTCCTTGAATTTATAAACTCTAATGCAATGGAACCCCAAGAGGGAACAACATATTGGACCTGGTCATCACCAACATGGGGACTCTATGTTCCACACCAGAGGTAAACCCCTCATTGGTAAGATCAGACCATAAACAAATTTCCCTGGGCATCCATATCCCGTCCCCACCCCCAGCCAAGGAAATCACTGTAAAGAATTTCTCTAAAGCCAACTTTGCACTTCTCAAGACTGAGGTGGAATCCTTCAAAGCCCCTGGGCCAGAGGATAATACAGCCCAATCCACAGAATCCTTTACAAATGCATTCTATGAGCACCTGCAGGAATGCATGGATCGTGCTATCCCAAATAAAACCAAGACTCACTCCTCCAAAAACAGACCGGTCTGGTGGACCCTGGCCATAAATAAGCTATACAACAGAAGGAAGAAGCTACTACATGACAGAGCAAAATCCCAAAAAGGGAAGGCATCTCTGATCAGTATTAGCAAGAAACTTCGATCCCTCATAAAATCATCAAAGGCCAGTTTTGAAAGAAAAATTGCCCTAGACACTAAAGATAATCACAAGGCCTTCTTTAGTTATGTCAGAAACATGGGCGGAAACTAGCAGATATGCTCTGAATTGTTGCATAACGGTACAAAATATACCGAACCTACAGACATAGCCAACATCCCGGCAGACGATTCAACGCAAACTTCTCCCCCCCAAAGGATCAAACGCCTATCCCAACTGAATGTAACCTCCCTGACATAACAGATGCACAGGTGAAAGCTGCCCTCTCCAAAGCAAAAAACACAGCATCTATGGGACCAGACAGTGTCCCAGGCTGTGTCTTACATGAGCTCCAAGAAGAACTGAACCCTCACATTAAGTCACTGTTCAAACTTAGCCTTACTACAGGATATGTACCTAAAGAATGGTGTAGAGCTACAGTGGTCCCACTCCACAAAGGTGGTGCCACAACGGACCCCGGAAACTATCTCCCCATAAGCCTGACTAGTCTGGTCTGTAAAGCTATGGAGCGTATTATCATGGAACACATAAACAAAGACACTGGGAGCCTCCAGACACTGGACCCTACCCAATTCAGCTTTGTTAAGGGCAGATCTTGCCTCTTAAACCTAGTTGATTTCTTTGAAACAGTTACCAAAGCCATAGATGACGGCAAGGTAGTCCACACAGCCTACCTGGACCTTGCAAAAGCCTTTGACACAATACCCCACTCAGGCATCATAAATAAGCTTACCAGCTTAAATATCAACCCCTACATCACAAGATGGGTTGCAAACTGGCTCAGAGATAGAACCCACATGGTCAGAATCGCAGGTGCCATGTCCAAATCCAAACCAGTTACAAGTGGCATCCCACAGGGCTCAGTTCTGGAACCTCTCTTGTTCGGTATATACTTCTCTGAGGTTCAGGCTAACACGGGGGGATTATGGCTGACAAAGTTCGCAGATGATTCCAAACTGGGGGCCATAATCGAATCTCCAGCTGACACAAGCATCCTCCAAAAGTGTCTCACAGAGACGGATGCTTTGTGCCAGAACCACGGCCTCAAGCTAAATGCTAAAAAATGCATAGTCATCCCCTTTGGGAAAAATAAGGTGCCCACAAATTACCACATAGGTGGTAATCCCTTAAGTACGGAAGAAGTAATTAGAGATTTGGGGACCAACGTAGATAGTAATCTCTCCTTTGATAATCACGTTGCCAAAGTGGTTAGAAAGACCTTCTATATAGCCCACCTTATCATGAAAGGGTTCGCATCTAGATCAAGAGAGGTCATTGTGCCCCTTTACTCGTCACTCATCAGGCCCATAATTGAATACAATGCCCCTTTTGGGATGTACCTTACCCGACACCTGCAGCAACTGGAGAGACCCCAAAAGTACCTCACCAATAGGATCATGGGCTACAAACAGATGTCCTATGCAGCTCGTCTAAAGAAACTCCAGCTCTACTCAGTTGCTTACCGCCTACTCAGAGGCGGTCTATGCCTGACGTACAAAGCCATGTCAAACCCAGAATTAATGGACATGCTCCACCTCAAAAAATCCAAGTCCCTTAGAGCTACACGCTCCAGGGACCTAAACCTCAGCAGAAAAATAAATAGGACATGCTGGAGGGACAGATTCATTTCCCAGAGGCTCCCCTCACTCTGGAATAGAATCACAATTCATGTTAGACATAGCCCCTCGCTGACCCTCTTCAAGCAAAATTTGGACGCGTGGATGGGAAATCGCAAATTCACCCCTGGGATCTCTCCTGTGTCCCTGCTAGACAGAGGCACAGTAAACTAATCTTAAAAGGGTACCTTCTGTGACCTACTTTACAGAGGCACAGTAGGCTAATCTAATAGGGAGGCGAAAGCCAAATACACTCTGGCTAGGCTTATAAATACCCTAGGGCAGATAGCCTAGTATCTACCTATGAACCTATGAACCTATAAAATGCAAATTTAGAGAAATGCACAACCCTCAAATGAATATTACAGTGGAAAGGCATTATTTTACACAAGAGATCAAAAGCCTGGTTAAACTTTTGCAGCATATATAACTGACTTGAGAAATAAGTCAAAAATGTGCAGATTTGGTGATCTGAGATATGAGATGATAAAAGACAAGCTTGTGTGTGGTGTTAATAATGATTCAGTGAAAAAGATTTTGCTTTCTGACAGTGATTTAACTTTAAGCAAAACTACAGAGATTTGTCAGATATATGATCTTATACAAAAGTACATGAATATGCTTATGAATAATATGAACATGCTTGCAGCTTCTTCCAGCATGAATGTTGATAGTATGCAACACACTATGGCTGACATTTGGACCCATCAGAATCATAGTTTCTTTGGTGTCGCAGCCCACTGGATGGACTGTGACACACTTCAAAGAAAGTCAGTTGCTTTGTCATGCTGCAGATTACAGGGGAGGCATACATAAGATCTCATAGCATCAACTCTTGAGAACATTCCCATCAAGTACAAGATAGAGCAAAAGGTGTGTGCAACGATTACTGACAATGGCAGCAAGCATTCTGTCCGAAGATGAGGATGATGATGGTAAAGTAATTTACAATAGCATGACAGCCATGCTGAGTCAGTCAGGGAAAAGCAAGAACACCTATTCACTGCCTCCCCATCTGAGATGTGCAGCACACAGATTGAATATAGTTGCCGTGCAAGATGTTGAATCTACTTGTAATGATGCACAGTATAAAAAGATCATGTGAAGCACCATGGCCAAATGCTATGCTGCTTGGAACAAGGCTAGTCACAGCACACAAGCTGCTGAGGTGGCTCAAAATAAGTGTGATCTGGCATTGATTATTCCCAATGCAACACAATGGAATCCCACTTTATATGCAATGGAGAGAATTTACCTCATTGCAACTCAGGGTGAAGGCTTGCTGAATGAGATATGTGAACAGATTGGAATTGTCATCTTCAAGCCTGCAGAAATTACCTTTGTTCCTGAGTTTGTGCAAGCAATTCAGCCCCTGGCAATGGCTCTGAACATCCTGCGGTCAGAGCTGAAAAGCTTCATGGGAATCCTGATCCCCACCATTACGTGCCTAAAAAATAAGTTGTCCAAAGTCAGACACTCTGTGAAGCTTGTTGTGCTGCTAGTTGATGCTCTTCTTAAAGGCAATGAGGCTCAGTTCAGTCATCTTCTGGAATGCGAACAGCTCATTCTGGCTAGCATAGTGCATCCACAGTTCTGTTTGTGATGGATGGACAGTGAAAAACAAAAACTCAGAGGCAAGGCTCTGCTCCTTGATGCCATGCAGAAACTGGATGAACCTGCACATGGGTCATCTGAAGCTTCTGCATTAACTGCCGAAGACAGTTTCTTCAGCTTCAAAGAGTCAACACCAGCCAATGTCAGCATATCATCAAGGACTCCTGGGAATTTCTTAGTAAATTGACTCAAGATTTATGGAGTGAGGACTGTAGTTTCCTCACAATTGATGTGAAAGATCTTTTCACATGTATTCCACGTGACCAGGGCTATGAATATTTTAGTGACAGTATTTATAAATATTCTTCTGTACACAAGGATCAAATTCCACTCATTTTAGAACTTTTGGAAATGGTCCTTGATTACAATTACATCAGTTTTCAAGGTGAATATTTCCAACAAATCAGTGGGGTAGCAATGGGGGCACATTTATGCCAATCTTGTCATGTTGGAATGGGAGAATAGGCATGTTTTTGTCAGTCCATTTCAAGGGAACATTAAGCTCTACCTTAGGTTCCTTGACGATATTTTTATTTTGTGGAAAGGGTCGAAAGAAACTCTTACATCATTTACGCAATATTTGAATAACAGCACTAGTTCTCTCTCTTTCACACATACATGGCATTATGACACTATTAATTATTTGGACATTACTACTGTCAAAACTAATAAGGGGTTTAAATCCAAAATTTATCGCAAGGATACCTGGTGCAATAGTTACTTGCACTATGAAAGCTATCATCCCACATTTCAAAAGAAAAGGCTCGTGAAGGGACAGGCAGTTTGGATAGCGAGGATGACATCAGATTTGGAAGACTTGAAGAATGAATTCATTTTTTTGGGGTAATAAGTTCATTGAAAGGAAATACCCTTTAGAATTGGTTTGTGATATATTAGGTGAAGTTTATGAGGAATGGGGCAAAAAATACAAGCCTTTGTTAGGTCAACCATTTGTTGCCTCGGGGTCTCAGAATAGAGATGTTAAAGACTTCCAGGGGTCTTGTGTTACAGAGTTTATAACATTCTCTGACACCTTCACTAATATTATTAGTTCCAATTGGAGTGTGCTGAAAACTAATAAAGATATTTTTGAAGCAGTAGGACCTAAACCCATATTCACCTTTAGAACAGGAAAGAATTTTAAGAAAATTTTTGAACAGATTGATAGTAATGTCCAACTTATAAATAAAGCTACCTTTCCATGTGGAAGTTGTAGTCAATGTCCCCACATTTTTAGGGATGCACATATTCGATTAAAGAATGGGCTTAATAGTATTGTGAGATTCTGTAAGGGTAATTGCAGAACTAAGATGTTGGTCTACCTGGCTGTGTGTGGTCGTTGTCCTGCATTTTATGTAGGAAAAACCGAGATAGAATATAGGAACATATCTATGATATAAGGACAGGTAAAGACAGTAGTGCATTATTTAAATATTCAGAGGTATGCATTTCTTTTTGTGGTTTTATATTTGGCATTATTGAAGTTGTTAGGAATAATGCTAGAGGGGGTGATTGTAAAAATATTTTATTAAATAAAGAATTAAAATGGTAGCTTAGGCTGAGGGCGAACATTATACCTGGTCTTAATGAATATGTGAGTATTAAGCCAGTTTTGCTAGCCAAAGCAGTTAGGGTTTAATATTATTATATATATTTTTATTGTGTATGTTCCTTTAAAATTGTAATTGGATGTTGTATGAGGCATTATATAAGTTATGTGTAGCACCTGTGTTTTCTGTATCTGAAGAAGTCTTTTCTAGACGAAAGCGCTTCTACATAAAGCTATTTTCACCTTCATTCGTGGTCTGGATCTTTTTTATTATTTTTCAGTGGTTTAGTGCTTTTTCGTTCATGAGCTTTTGAGTTTAATGTCAGCATATCTTCTCAGATGGACATGTATCTGGCTGACCCTTCCAGAGAAACATCTTCTCTCAGTTACCCTATAGTCAAGAAGACAAGTGCTGACTGCAAGAAGAAATAGACTCACTGATGAGCACTTTGAAAAGTTGCTCCTTCTTCAAGCCAACAAAAATGTGTTGTCATTGTGAATAGTTATATAAAGGGATATTTTGGTTGACATTGTGTTAACAGTCTTGTTAGACCTATATGACAGTCTGTAAGCATTTTTGTATCCTCAGCATTAGTTTTAGCAGATTAGCCTAATGTACATTGTTAAAAATTTGATGGATTGTAACTTGTTATGGGTCTTGTGTTGCTGGCTGTGCCTACTTTGGTTTAAGTACTAAAATTTGACTCTGACTATAAAAACTAGCCTGAGGGACTTTGTAAACTGTAAAATGCTACTCAACATTATTGTAACACTGTGTATACAACTTTAATACACTCATATTCATGTGCAGTAAGCATGTATTCCTCACACACAAATACTATGTGAGTAAATTTGAACATAATTGATAAACTATATGTATGTAAATGTAACTCAACAGTAACTAGTTACTTTAGTTAGTAACTAGTAATAGCAATATATTACTTTTTTTAAAAAGTAATATGTAATAGTAACATATTACTTTCACTTAAAAATAACTAGTAATAGCAACTGTTTACTTTTATAAGTAACTAGCACTACAGTGTTTGTAACTGCCAATCACTCCCCCTAACACTGTGACCGGTGTGGCTGCCACATTCACCCCACCCTAGCTACACCTCTGATACAGACACTCACATATTACATGTGTGTGTGTGTGTGTGTGTGTGTGTGTGTGTGTTGTGTATCTATGTATGTGTGTATATACATATGTGTGTATATATATATATATATATATATATATATATATATATATATATGGATTCACTTTATATCCTCGAAATACTGAAATGTTGGAATTCAGTATTTCAAAGCTATAAAGTCGAATCTTTAAAACATAGAAAACTCAGAAGCGCGAAATTCAAAATCTCGCACACCGGACATTTTGAATTTCGCACTACTACTGCACACAAACACACACCATCCTCCCCACACACAAGCTCTTTACTACATAAAAACAGGGGCCAAGCCCCCCTGCACCCCCTACTTAAATATTCTAGCTCCGAGGTTGCACTACACACAAACACACACACCACCACACAAGCTACATTCTGCTCGCGCACACACATCACGGCAACAAAACACACTAACACAAACCACAGCCCCTACCCAAAACCCTTAACACACACACACACACACACTTACCTGAATCCGTAACCACAGCGGAACCTCAGAAGTGTGAAATTCAAACCCCCCGATATTCAAGGTTTTGAATTTCACGCTTCTGAGCTTTCGCTCTTTTCAGGATTACACTTTATGGGCTTGAAATACTGAATTTCGACATTTCAGCATTTTGAGCTTCTAAAGTGAATCTATATATATATATATATATTAATATATAAAAAAGTGTACACACCCCTGATAACATGCCAGGTTTTTGTGATATAAAAAAATGAGACCACAATAAATCATTTCAAAACTTTTCCCACCTTTAATGTGACCTATAACCTGTGCAATTCAATTGAAAAACAAACAAATCTGTTAGGGGAAAAAATATAAAAAATAACAAACATACAATAAGCTGGTTGCATAAGTGTGCACACCCTTAAACTAATACTTTGTTGAAGCACCTTTTGATTTAATTACAGCATTCAGTCTTCTTGGGTGGTAGTCTGTCAGCATGGCACATCTTGACTTAACATTTGCCCACTCTTCCTTGCAAAAGTGCTCCAAATCTGTCAGATTGTCAGGGCATATCCTGTGCACAGCACTCTTCAGCTCACCCCACAGATTTTCTATTGGATTTAAGTCTGTGCTCTGGCTGGGCCATTCCAAAACTTTAATTTTTTTCTGGTGAAGTCATTCTTTTGTTGATTTAGATGTATGCTTGGAGTCACTGTCATGTTAAAAGGTGAAGTTCCTCTTCATCTTCAGCTTTCTAGCAGACAACTGAAGGTTTTTGGCCAAAAGTGACTGGTATTTGGAACTGTTCATAATTCCCTCCACCTTGACTAAAGCCCAAGTTCCAACTGAAGAAAAGCCACCCCAAACCATGATACTGCCACCACAATGCTTCACCATGGGGATGGTGTTCTTTTGGTGATGTGAAGTGTTGTTTTTGCGCCAAACATACCTTTGGAATTGTGGCCAAAAACTTCATCTTTGGTCTCATCAGACCATACCACATTTTCCCATATGCTTTTGGGAGACGTTATGTATTGTTTTGCAAATTTTAGCTGGGTCTGGATGCTTTTGTGTGTAAGAAAAGGCTTCCATCTTGCAACCCTACCCCATAGTCCAGACATATGGAGAGTATGGGAGATTGTTGTCACATGTGGTACACAACCAGTACTCGCTAGAAATTCCTGCTGCTCCTTCAGTGTTGCTGTAGGTCTCTTGGCAGCTTCCCTGACCAATTTTCATCTTGTCTTTTCATCAGTTTTGGAGGGACATCTTTGCAACATCACTGTTGTCCCATATTTTCTCCACTTTTTGATGACTGTCTTCACTGCGTTCCATGGTATATCCAATACTCTGGAAAAAATTTTGTACCCTTCTCCTAATACCTTTCAACAATGACATCCCTTTGAAGCTTTGTAAGCTCTCTGTGAACCATGGCTTTTGCTGTAGCAGGCAACTGAGTAAATGTCAGGAAAATCCTACTAGGACAGCTGAACTTTATTTGGGGTTAATCAGAGTCTCTTTAATTGATGGCAGGTGTGTACCCAAGAAGACTGAATGCTGTAATTAAATCAAAAAGCACTTTAACAAAGTATTAGTTTAAGGGTGTACACATTTATGCAGCCAGTGTAATGTAACTTTTTTATTTTTTCCCCTAACAGATTTGTTTGTTTTTCAATTGAATTGTACAGGTTATAGATCACATTAAAGGTGGGAAAAGTTTTGAAATTATTTATTATGGTCTCATTTTTTTATATCGCAAAAACCTGTCATTTTTATATCCACTGTGTGTGTGTGTGTGTGTGTGTGTGTGTGTGTGTGTGTGTGTGTGTGTGTTTATATATATATATATATATATATATATGGGACCTATCAAAGTCTTAGAATTTCGAATTTCAAATGGCCAACATCATATGATCGAAGTTTTAAGACTTCAAACACCTATAAAAAAGCAAAAAACAAAACAAAAAAAATCTTGGACGTTTCTGCAGGGGGGCTTGCCCCCCTGCACCTGCCACCCCCTGATTGCACTACAGCAAGGAAGAGAGTACATTTCTCGTTCCACACTGTATGGAGATCTCCGTTTAGAATGTTCGAAGTCTTAAAACAAACTTCAATCATATGGTGCTGTTCCCTCGATTTAGTGTCAGTCTCCTAGCATCTTTGAGGGTCATGTCCGACTGTTGCAGTTCTTCTCTCATGCAATCCATCCCTTGGCTGCATATCCTCGTTTCCTCTTGCCTTCTTCCTGTCTCTTCCAAATCCTTTTCAACAAATCATCTGATTTTCTGCACATGTGCTTGAACCACTGTAATCTGTTCTTTTTGACTTACACCACAGTTGGAGCTACTTTAGTTTCTGCCCTGATATCTTTTTTTTTTTCAACTGTGCCACAGTCTGCATCTTTCCACCTTCCACTTATATCAGGCACCTTATCTCCATCACCTCTAGATTGCCTTCATTGCTCAAGTTTGTCTAGTAAACATAAGTACTTGTCACACCACTATTTTCTACACCTTACTTTTCAGCTATTTTAAGCGCACTCACACTATATACAGACGCATATCTATCTATATAAAACAAACACACACACACACACACACATACACCTTGTATCACTTTTATCAGAAATTAAAAAGTTTTCTAGTTTAAAAATCATTGAAACAGACAAATACATCTCACAGAAATACTGCAGGGGCTTAGAATTTTGAATTTACAGACACTTCATTCTAAGACTTGTCATGCCATTATCTCCAAGTTAAAAGCATGAATCGTTTTATGGGTATAGCTAGGTTGTCTGGTACCCTACTTTTTACTTTCAGTTAAGGGTCTCCTTACAGTTGAACTCCCACCCCAAACAAAAATAAAACTTTTTCTGCAGTGAACATAAGCTGTAGCAAGCTGTCTGCTACAGTTAAATCACCAAACACAAAGTGCTTCGGCAATTTGGTGCTTTAGCGTAACCGCAAATGCAAGTATTTGGCATTCATTTATGAAGCCACAATATTCTACTGGCTTCATAAATGAATTCCTGTTTTGTGCTCCTGCAACATCAGTACCTGCTGATTTACCTTCTAACAGTTTGAGGCAGGGGCATCCACCACATTCGCTATATGGACTAGTTATGGTTGTTTGGATTACTCAAAAGAGAATTAAAGCCATGTTCTGCTTGACTTGTGAGAAATTAATATTTTAGTGAGCACACCACATTGTTCGTCAGTAAGAAAAGTGGTGTTTTTCCAGAATTTGTATAAGTTTCATGCCCTGTTTTTTTCAGCAAGTGCATGTAAATGCAGACCACCCTTGCTTTAAATAAGCAAATCAGATTAATATTTAAGAAATTGTCCAACTTTTTGGTTTGTTATTTTGAGCAAAAACATTGATAGCTGTGCATTCATTTACTGATACAAGTTCGGTAATCAAAAACTGGTGTTTTAAATACGGGCAAAACTGCTGCAGTCAGACTTAATGCTTCAGCTATAAATCTGCCCATAGCAGAAATTATTTACTTTTTATTTATTGACATTTGTTTACCAGAATAATCCACTGGGCCGGAAGGAGTCCATTTTCAGTGAAGGCCCAGGGAGAAAAGGTCCACAAAAAATATAAACAGAGACAAGCAATTAACAAATTGGTAAAGCATCACAAAAGCATGAGCATAGCTGGATAATTAATAATTAGATACAGTGAATATAGAAATTAATGTGTCAATTAGTTCCAAATTAAATAAAGAACTTGAGTAACAAGCATAAAAAGCTAAACACTATAAATAACTTCTATCCAATTGATTGTTAGATTATCACATAGTATTATGTAAGTTAGATTTAAAGTGGAATAAGAAAAGAAAAAGACAAGCATAGCTGTGGAAGGAATGGGTTTCAAATAATATTCGTACGGTAGAAGTAGTCAGAATTTGAATGGTAGGGGCTGGTACATGAGCAGGTCCAGTGGGAGGCAAGGTTTTCTCTTAAAGATGGTTTGAAAGATGTCAGGATATGTTTGGATCTAATTGTAAATAGAAGAGAATTCCAGGTTCTGGATACAGAGCATGAATATAGAAGCTGAACAGCGGGTAGGTTAGGTTTGTGTACTAGCAAAAGATGTTGATTTTGAGAACTGAGTGATCTTTTGGGTAGATAAAAACTAAACATTGAATTTAGGTCTGGACAGACTAAAGGTTTGAAGATTAATTTATGTGCAATTGTTAGCTGCAAGCAGGTAAGGTGGTGTGGGAGTTCAAGGTAATTGAGGGAATGTAGAGCTACAGAGTGGTGAGTGAAATGTTTATCATTTGTAGGTAATTTGACGATTTTATTATAGCATGCTTCAAGCTTAAACTTCTGGGAGGATTGTAAGTTAGTGAGTAATGGGGCACGGTGGCCACCATAGACAAGAGAGGGAAGTAAATAGGTTGTGGCAAGGGTCTATTTAGTAGATGAGCTAAGAAAATGTTTGGACCGATAGAGCATGCCTAGTTTCTGATGCGTCTTGTTAATATGTTGTACATGAAGGTCATGTGTTAGATGCTCATCTATTGTTATTCCCAGCAGTTTGGTGTAAGTAACAACTTAAAGTATTGTGTTACTTTGGGACTATACAGTAAATTGGGCTTTGTTCAGGAGAGTCTTTTTCTTAGGGGTAAAAAGTACTCACTTAGTCTTGTGCGGATTGAGTGTCAGATGATTATTACAAAGCCAGGTCTCTATGTAGGTGTTGCTCGCCAGGTCAGGATAAAAAGAACGAGCAACATGGGTTCTTGTTCAAGCAGCTTTATTGTATGCAAACACATCCCAAATTAAATTAAGTAACTAACTTATAAACAAACTAGCTATCATGCACATAGATGTTAACATTCTGGCTGCACCTTCAAAATGGCACTGAACCTAACAAGTGCTTGATATTTATATGCACACACAGATCTTGGAAATGCTTCTTAAAGGTACAATACACCTGTTATTCTACATCCTCCCTCTTTGAGAAAATAAGTTAGGCATTGTGACTGATAGTAATGAATATGCAGCTTACATAAAAATGATTTCCATCATGCAGTTATACAAAGTCACATACATATATACAACTATGTCCAAGTTGCTGTCTATTTCACACTAGCCTTTGAAATGCGACCATATCATGTGACATAAAATTTGTGATCTGGTTTAGCAACTGGGATTGTCTCTGCGGACTGTTCAATCTTAGGAACACTAGAATCACCTGCTGAAACAATATCAGAAGTCAAGACACGTTCTGGAACAGGAATATCATCTGGATTGCTCTGAGAGTTAGAGTCTTTATCACAGGTACAATGTTGCAATATCAGTTCTGCTACAGGAAGAAGTTGTCTGTGATTACTGCTGTACTCCATGCCCTCGAATTTAACAAAATAGTATCTTGGCTGGTGCAAATACTCGCTACTTGACCAATCCAGTCAAAACCTTTCATTGTTTGTATCCTTACTGTCTCTCCTTTTTTCAATGGACGAAGAAATCTGCTCGACTTGTCATAGCTGGACTTTTGGAAAGAACACTTTCTAGATAACTGGACTTTGATGGCTTGGTTGTTCTTAGCTTTAGGACTCAATAAACTAGAACTGATAGTCAATGTAGTTCTGGTTTGTCTAGATAGACGTCTCTGAGCAGGTGAGCCAAGTATATCATCACGGGGTATGTTTCTGAGACTTTAATGCTAAAGTCATTTATCATCATTATTTTACTGTACAAGCACTTATCCTGTAATTGTTTTAATGCCAAAGCCATTTATCAACATTTTACTGCCAAAGTCATTTATCATCATTTTAAGAAACATTTTGAACAACTGCACAGTGCAAATAAACTGAGCAACAGAAGCTGAGGGCAAGAGACACTTTGAAGTAACTGCACTTTGCAAATAAATGTTGGTTATTTTATTACAAATACTTTGGAAATTGATTGTAACAATATTTAATGATTTATAGGAGTTATAGTGTGGTACAGGATATGTACGAGGGTAGCGTGACAGTGGTGAAGTATGCAGTGGGAGTGACAGATCTGTTTAAGGAAGAGGTGGGATTACATCAAGGATCAGCTCTGAGCCCTTTCTTATTTGCAATGGTGATGGACAGGTTGACAGACAAGATCAGAAAGGAGGCCCCATGGACTATGATGTTTGCAGATGACATTGTGATCTGCAGTGAGAGTAGGGATCAGGTTGAGGAGACCCTGGAGAGATGGAGATATGCTCTAGAGAGGAGAGGAATGAAGGTCAGCAAGACTAAGACAGAAAATGTGCGTGTGAATGAGAGGGAGGATAGAGAAATGGTGAGGATGCAGGGAGTAGAGCTGGCGAAGGTGGATGAGTTTAAGTACTTTGGATCAACAGTTCAGAGTAATGGTGAATGTGGAGGAGAGGTGAAGAAGAGAATACAGGCAGGGTAGAATGGGTGGAGTAGAGTGTCAGGAGTGATTTGTGAGAGACGGGTACCAGTAAGAGTGAAAGGGAAGGTCTACAAGAAGGTAATGAGACCAGCTATGTTGTATGGGTGGGAGACGGTGACATTGACAAAAAGGCAGGAGTCAGAGCTGGAAGTGGCAGAGTTAAAAATGTTAAGATTTGCACTGGGTGTGACAAGGATGGACAGGATCAGGAATCAGTATATTAGAGGGTCAGCTCAGGTTGGACAGTTTGGAGCCAAAGTCAGAGAGGTGAGATTACGTTGGTTTGGACATGTGCTGAGGAGGGATGCCAGGTATATTGGGAAAAGGATGCTAAGGATGGAGCTGCCAGGTAAGACAGTATTGGGCAGGAGAAGCTCAAGGGTGAGAAACACCTCAAAATAACTGCACTTTGTGAATAAACAGTACACAGCACACTGAAATTTCCCTGAAATGGCTGCACTTTGCCTAACAACTCTGTATAGTGCAAGAGGCACTCTGTAATGGCAGCACTCTGTGAACAGACACTCAGGCACAAGAAACTTTTCAAAATGGCTTCACTTGACTGCACTTTATGAAATAGTTTCTCTTTACCCACAACAAACTTCCTGGAATAAATGCACAGCAATAAGCACACACTCTAACCATTTTTACACACTTTGAGATACTTCAAACAACTCTAATTATGCTATTCAAGGCTTCAATCAATACAAGTAGTAATTTGTGCCAAAACACATGCAGTCACATTTGGTTTATTTATACTCAGTGTGCCCTTTTCTGCCCTTTCTGTTATAATCGTTTTGTTCATTGAATCTCTTAATGTGCCTTTTATGCCCTTTTGTTATATTTGTTTTGGTTGTTTAATCTCTTTTCATTCCCATTATACTTTCTTGTGTTCATTTTAACTCTAAACATGCTCGTTTTACAATTCTGAGGTAATTCTGAACCCTTTACATACTTTTCTAATGCTCTTTTTATGAAATTACCCGGTTTCAAACATTTCGTCTGATTAATGAGCTCTTGCATATTTCTTGTTTGCTTAATAAACATTTCTGTGCTATTCGTTTGCTTAACAATACATTTTGTGCCCATGTAATGCTCTGTTTAACCTCTTTTAATAAATAAATCATTTGTGTGTGTTCTCTTTGCTTTTAACTCATTTCTGGCCCTTTTTTGCTCATGGTTCTTTCAGTTTGTCTTTGCCATTACTTCTGCACCTCATTGCTCTGAAGAATAGTCTTTGCAGTCCTGGTTCTGACACCATGTCATTCACCAGGTCAGGATAAAACAAGCAGGCATTGTGAGTTCTTGTTCAAGCAGCTTTATTGTACGCAAACATCATAAATGAAGTTAAGTAACTTTAACTTACAAACAAACTAGCTATCATGCACATTGATGTTAACATTCTGGCTGCACCTTCAAAATGCTACTGAAGCTAACATGTGCTTCTCATTTATATGCAAACACAGATCTTGGAATGCTTCTTAAAGGTACAACACACCTGTTATTCTACAGGAGATAAGAGCTTGCTGGGTGAGTTCTTGAAGATGGAGTCAGCTGAGCAGATAATAGTTGAGTCATTTGTATACTGTATGAGAGCCTTGATAGAAAGAGACCGAAGACAATTAATAAACATGCTAAATAGGAGGGGACCTAATATGAAGCCTTGGGGAACTCCAGTAGAGATTGAAAGAAATGGAGAGAAAGAATTCTGTCTTTTTAACTGCCTGTTGTCTGTCAGTAAGGGAGCTTGAAAATAGGGTTGCCACCTTTTCAAATGCCCAAAGTGGGACATTTTTTTGTAGAAATGTTAGATTTTGCAGGACAAAACATACCCATGGCCAGTGCAAAGGACAGAACTTCACTTTTTTGCTAAAATGAAAGGTTATTTTTATAGCATTTGAGTTGCTTATGCTATGTCATATAGTACTTATGTGTTCCAGATACAAAATAACTGTTTTATGCAACTATTAAAGAAAACTTAAGAAATATATTTTGTCTTAAAATCTCAGGACATTTGCATTTTTTTTTTTTTTGCAGGACACAAGTGCTCAAAGTGGGACTGTCCCTCGCAAAGAGGGACAGGTGGTAACCCTACTTGAAAATCAGTTGAGAGAGGGGGAGAAGAGACCAGTTTTGGAGAGATGAATTAGAAGTAAGGGATGAGAGACTGTATCAAAAACTTTTGATAAGTCAAGAAAAAGAGAGGAGGGTGGAGCCTGAATGGCTAACTGAAAGCAGCAGTATTTTACAACTCCATATAATGGTACCCATATAACTAGTTAAATAAGACAGGAAAAAATATTTTTTTTTCTTCAAAGTATAAAATCTTATAGATAAAGGACTACTTTACACAATTAGAAACTTTGGTGAAGTTTTGCAAATAATTTCCTGTCAAAAAGCTTGGAGATATATTCACTTGTTAAAATGAGCAACTCAAAGAATTCTCACCAGGATGCTGCCTTAAAGAAGGAATTACAACAGATGGCATCTACCCTGCAGGAGTTGTCTTTGAAGATGGATGATTTTAAAGAGAACCTGGAAAATCTTAAAACAAGCAGTCAAAAACAGGTTGACACCCTCAAGGAAATGCTACAACACCACCAGACAAGGATAACAGGAACAGAGGTTTCTCTAAATGACTTAGAAAGCAGACTTATGGAAGAGGAAACACAGAAAGAACTGCTTCTTAAACAAAACACTTGTCTGGTTAATAAAGTAGATGACTTGGAAAATAGGGAGAGGAGAAATAACATCAGGATTTTCGGATTACCTGAAAACACAGAAGGTGATGATATTATTTCCTTTTTATCAAGCTGGATCCCTGGCTTTTTAAATTTAAAAGAAGGACTTTCCTTTGGCATTGAAAGGGCACACAGAGCTCTTGGGAAACCTGCCACTAACTCAAACTCTCCTCCTAGGTCAATAATTATCAAATTTCTTTCATACTTGGACAAGGAACTGATTTTTAAGATCTGCTTGGAGGAAGGCACCTCTAAAATATAAACAGAGCCTCATAAGATTTGATAACGACTATTCATCTAAAATAATGGAACAAAGGAAAAAAGTGTGGCCAGTGATAAAGTTTCTGAAACAAAATAACATCAAGGCACAACTTGCATATCCAGCTAAGATAAGAATACTGCATGCCAACGAGATGAGGACTTTTATTGACTTAGAGGAAGTCTCTTCATTTATTAAAACTAATAATGTGATTACTTTACCAGACAATATGGATTGGATGTCACCTTCTCTCAAGAGAACAAAAGAAACAAACGTCTGGACAGATGTCAAAAATAAGAAGCAAAAGACTGATACTGTTACAGCCAAATCTCTCAAAGCATCTACTATGATATGAAATATTTTAACATTACTTTAAAGGACCAATTGTACTGCTTGGGATTTTAAAACAAAGGTAACTACTGGAATCTTTATCTATATTCTTTGAAAATAGATGACACAAGAGTTTTCACATTACCTCAGGTATGTAAAACAGGGTACTTTTCTTTCACAGAAGGAGGGTTATATAGCACATAAAATATTTATACTGTAAATCAACATACATAGTATATGTGTATTTACTCTTAATTTTATCTTTTCTTTCACTCTTCTCTCTTTTCTCATTATTTATTTTAACTGCATCTTGTCTCCCTTTCTAAATTCTCCCCTATTTACTATACTAATATAGTCTGTATATATTTAATAACTCACTATCTATACATAGATAAATAATAAACTAGTTTTAAGGTAGACTAATTGGAATAGTGAACTTAATTAATTGTTAATACAATATTTATTAGATTCATGATAGTCACTGTTATGCTTATTGGGACTGGGGACATCTTCGTGATTAACTCTGAAATATTCCATTCATGTACATATGT
Organism: Protopterus annectens; assembly: GCF_019279795.1. Classification (NCBI taxonomy): domain Eukaryota; kingdom Metazoa; phylum Chordata; order Ceratodontiformes; family Protopteridae; genus Protopterus; species Protopterus annectens. The sequence goes on along the minus strand of NC_056741.1, from coordinate 332,071,063 downwards.
CCTTTGAATTATTTCCTTTTAGTATTAACAAATACATAAAAAAAGGAGGGAAAAATGTATTGTTGGTTAAGAAAAGTGAAGCTTTCTTCACGTTCTATTTGTGTTGCCATAGCAACGGTGAACAATTGCTGCAATTTCTAAGGACACTGTGAATCTGCGAAGTGCACTTAGCCTCACAGATAACAAATAATAAGAAAAAGTAATGTTTTTTAGTTATTAAAATGAAAAACAAACTAAACAAGATAAAATAAACACATAATAGGATTATTTGTAAATATTTTATGATTTATCCTCATAAGATTACATATTCCTGGAAACACAACTGAAATGTTCCCAAACTACATGTGCACTGAACTGTAGCTGCTTGATTAAAAAGTATTATTCACTTTAACAAGTTGATTTCACAAGCTGTCTGCACTGTAAAAGTTGCATTTTATATGTTACTTGAAATTGTCAGTCTCTAGAGCATATGAAAAGATACATATTACTTTTTGCAACATGTTATCTTTGCAGTTACCTCAAACTCACTTGGTAACTGATAGCTATTCATTTAAAATATCAGTTTAAATATTAAATGTGCCCTTGAAATGCTATTGACATTTGGCAAAATATAATGTGAACTGTAAAATTAATGGCTTGAAAGAAGTGAAGTAATGCATAGATTTCAAAGATCGTTCTTGACACTACAGTAAAAGTAAAAATATATATTCACAAGGAAGTACTGAAATGTTTTAGTCTTCCAGTTAAAACAGCTTACTGTCAACATTTTGCGACATCAGACAGTTTGAAGAGCTAGGAAATTACTATTCTTTGTCTTTATAATGATTATTAGACAAATGTTAGACTCTGCCTAGTTTAATGAATTGTGACATATGTTTATGAGGAAAAGTGGACTCAGTTACTCACATTGGACTACTCATTCCTGGAAACTCAACTGAAATGTCCCCAAATTACTTGTGAATTTAAATGAAACTAATACCATCGACCACAAGATAGGCAGAATCCAACAATAAGGCACAGACCAGGAATGAAGATAGATGCAGTTTAATCCAAAAATTCACACAGACTGAGCGCTTTCTCCAGTACAACTGGCTTTATCAGAGTCATTAAACTCTAAATTTGTTTAATGACTCTGATGAAGCCAGTTGTACTGGAGAAAGCGCTCAGTCTGTGTGAATTTTTGAATTTTTGGATTAAACTGCATCTATCTTCATTCCTGGTCTGTGCCTTATTGTTGGATTCTGCCTATCTTGTGGTCGATGGTATTAATTTTATGTTTTTCTCGTGGGTTCCTGCCTTGGAGCTGATTGCATTCCAATTTAAATGAAACTGCCTGATTAATAAGCATAATTTACTTTAACAACCTGAATCCGTAAGCTATCTGCTCTATATATGCCACATTATATATGTCACTTGCATATGACAGTCTCTAGATCACACGAAAAAATACATATTTTTGCAACATGATGTATTTGCACTAATCATACATTCTAAACTAACTCAATTGGCAACTGACAAGTTATTGACTTGAAACATCAGTCTAAATATTAATTGTGCCCTTGAAATATTGTTGCCATTTTGACAAAACAAAACCTGAATTGAAAAAGCAATGATTTGAAGAAGTGAAGTATTGTACAGATTTCAAAGACAGCTATTGACACTACAATACAAGTAGAAATGTACATATGCAAGGAAAATTTGAAATGCTTTATACTTTTAGTTAAAATAGCTTATTGTCACCTTTTTGCTTCATCAGAAAATTTAAAGAGCTAGGAAATTATTTATAATTTGTCTTTATAATGTTTACTTAAGTGATGTTAGTCACTGACTTGTTTAATGGCTTGTGAGTCATGTACATTTCTGTTTACCTATGTTTGCTGAATTTCTTTTATTAGTACTGATTTAAAACAAGGGAAAGAAAGGGAAAGGACATCTCTGTTTTTGGTCACGGGAGGAGAGGCTTAAGAATATTCTAATTGCCCCGAGAACTCTCTAAGATGCTCTAAATACTATTTGATTAATGCTTACCTAAGGTAAGTCTTGATTACCATATAGGTACCTTCGCATTCATTCTGGACCTGATGTGATTACCCATTCTGGAAGCAGGAGGTGCCCTATACAGGATGGGAACTGTCAGGGTGATCATAGTTCATTCTTAGACTCTGCTTTGTAAATCTATAAATATGTAATAGCACTGCACACTAGAATGTAGGGCGCCTCTTTTCTCTGAGTCAGGATACCACTGATAAGCCATGTCTTTTCATAAGTGTAAGTTGAAGTTGGTGAGCAGAAGAGTAGGAAAGTAAAAGAATACAGTACACCTACAGTAAATTCATATTTCATTGGTAATCACTCATCTTCCGTAGAGTCCTTTTAGTCAAATTATTTTAGTAATAATCTATTTGTTGTTGGCTTATTTAGTGTATGCTCCTCTGTTGCATTTAATTTATCCAAAATGACATACCTGACATGTTTGGGATCTCTTAATGGTAACTAAATATTGGATATTTTCTAAGTAAACATAATAATTGATTACATTATTAACATTCCATCCTGATATATAAAATACTAGAGAACAATAATAGAATAATATAGAATTGTATATCTCTTTTAAGAAAATTCTCCATATAATAATTTAACATATGGAGCTCAGTTGATATTGTTGGTTAAAGGTATGAGTAATAATCCAATAGATCTATCTTTATCTATTGTATTAGGAATGACTTTCATTCCATCTTTAATGGAAACTTCATATTTACTTGTATTTGATACTTTAGAATTAAGGTTTTATAGAAGTACTTTTTTAAAGCCTGACCAGAATTTTACCCTACTTATATTTAAAGAAGAAAGAACATTAAATTACACTCCCAAGTTTACACACATAAAAATAACATCCAATGTTATCAGAGAATATGGTATAACTACTATAATCAAAATAAAAAAAAGAAGCAAAAAGTTTCTTCCAACAATAACTTGAAATGGATTTAACATTCTTATCATTAAATACTAATGGCTTAAATAATGCAAATAAAAGATCTCACTTACTAAAATATTTAAATCTAAATAAGGCACAAGTAGTATTTCTCCTGGAAATGCATTTTAAGACTAATGATAGCTTTATTTGGAACCCTAAGGACTATACAGTCTTAGCTCAATCCTCTTATAGAACAAAGACAAAAGGAGTATCAATTCTGTGGAAGAAAAACATAATCACTCCAAATGTTATTTATAAATATGAAGACAAAGAAGGTCTACTAGCATTTGTTATAATTAAATTTAATAACAGAATATGGACTTTAGCTAATCTATATTGGTTCCTAGGAATCGGAGCAGGAACGGTTAAAAAACACCTAGATTTTATTTCCAACAATTATAAAGGAAATCTTATACTGGGAGGAGACTTTAATTGTACCTTAGAAGCTTCTGAAACCACCAAGAAGTATTTTCGCATAGAAACTATTTCAAAATCTTTAAAAAATGGATTGATTAATTTAATTTAATTGACACTTTTAAAGTAAAAGATGATAAATCCTGATTATTTTCCCATAAAGACCATAGATTTGGAACACAAACCAGAATAGACAAATTATTTGTAGTTCAAGATTTACAAACAAAACTCCTCAACTTCTCAATAGTTCCATGCCCCTTCTCAGATCATGACTCTCTGATAATGAAGCTCCAAATAGAGTTTAAACCTTTAATCCTCTCAACTAGAATTCCATCATATATCATGAAAATTAAAGAATTCAGACCCTGGATGTTGTCAGAACTACAATTACTTCTTGAAATTAATAATACAACAGAAATCAGTTGAGTCATGGTTTGGAACTCATTAAAAGTGTATTTATTTGGTAAGACCCTTATCTGGTACAAAAACAAAGTTAGAGAGTGGGAATCTGAATCATTAGACTTGCAAACCAGACTCTTGACAGCAAAATCTAAAAAAAAAAAATCAGAATTGTCCAGAAGTCAAAAAAGAAATAGAGGAATTAAACAACAAATATAATGAAATTCTAACACACAAAACTTGTCTAGCCTTTGAAAAATTAAAAATAAACTAATTAGCCACCTCCCCCAGATATCTACATAACTTATCTACAAAAATTAAAATACAATCTAAAGCAAATAACATTAGCAGTATATATATCATGAAAACAAAGGGAAACAGTATCAGATATAGGAGGCATCCTTGAAGCATTTCAGTTTCATTATATGGAACACTTCAAAAAAGAAGATTTAGATACCAACCAAATAAACTTAGATACAAACCTTATCAATATAAAAAAATTCCCGAAAACTTAAAACTAGACCTATAAAAAACCTATATCCGACAAAGAAATTGTTGACAAGATAAAAGAAAGTAAATCTAACAAAGCTCCAGGGATAGATGGTATAATTATGGAAATGTACAAACTCTTCCCTTCAACAGTAATCTCCCTTTTTCATAAAACGTTGCTAGAAGTCCAGTCAGAAGCAAAAATACCACCTTCATGGAAATATTCTCTCATGACACCAATTTAAAAAGATAATAAACCATCAGACATTTGCACCTCATACAGACCTATAGCATTACTGAATAATGATTACAAAATATTCATGTCAATACTACCTAACAGAATGAAAATCCCACTTTCAAATTCAAAGACAATTAATAATGATCAAACTGGATTTTTATATAACAGGCACACACATGATAATATTAAAAGGATACTTACTCTTATAGATTATGTGAATAAAGAAGATAGAGAAGCACTTGTAATCAGATTAGACATAAAAAAAACTTTGATTCCCCCAACTGGGAATATCTATTTAAAACTTTAGCATTACTTGAATTTCCTCCTCCCTTCATTTTATTACTAAAAAACATATATATTAATAACTTAGCCTACATTAAATTAGGTCTTTCACCTCAGAATCTATACATATAACAAAAGATACTAAACAAGGATGCCCCCTTTCTCCTATTTTATTTGCTTTGGCTACAGAAATACTTGCAGAAATAATATGCAACAATCCAAGAATAAAAGGAATAGAAGTCTATGACCAGTACATATCTAAAATAATGCTTTTTGCTGATGATATTTTATTAACCCTATCAAACTCCAGAGAGTCATTAGGAGAGCTAGAAGAAGTAATGGAGAAATTTTATAAGATTTCAGGTCTAAACTCTAATAGATCAAAATCAAATTGTCTATTTTTAAATAAGAAAAAAGAGCTACAAGTGACAGATAAATCCATCATAGGAAAACAAGAACTTACACTAAATTATTTAGGAATAGTGTTATGTAAAAATATAAATGAAACAATATTAATAAATTATAAAAACATTATTGAAACAATAAAAATATATATAGAAAAGTGGAACAAAATTATATTAACTTTTGAAGACAGATTGCAATTAATAAAAATGATCTTATTGCCAAAAATACTATATGTAGCATTAGCAATACAGTTAATTCCTGAAAGATGCATTCTTAAAGAAATAAACTCATGTTTAATAACATTTTTATGGTATCCCAAAAATAATAGAGTTGCTCTAACTCATCACATTAGACCCTGGAATCAAGGAGGATTGAACTTCCCAGAAATAGAAACATATATAAAAGCATCTGTGCTTAAAACTACAACAGACTGGATAAACGCAAATTATTTTGCCAACTGGAAAGAATTAACAACAGCTATATTAACAAATGAATTTAATCTGTTAAAAAATGTTTAATAGTAGACAAATCAAACAAACCCTGGTACATGCTATGCATAAGTATACAATATAATATAACAAAACCTTCTAAAACAACACTGACTAATCATTACATCAATTATTTTAGGAAACTTATCAATGCAAACATAGATCTAAAACTTTGGTTTGACTTTTTAACCCCATTTACCATCACTAAGAACTTTCCTCACAAAATATATGGAGAAACAATAACCTCCTGGGAACAAAATGGATTCTTATGCTGGTTTCAATTTGTAAATAAATTAAATGTTTTAGATATACATATGATAAAAACTGCTTACAATATTCCAACACAGGACTGGTTAACCTTACAAAACATTCTAATGTACACTCAAGATTTATGCAGATGAATTAATAATTCCTCATTTAAAGTTATTCCAAATCTAATAAGTTTTATGTATGAATTTATATATAATAGTTGTGAAAAGAAACATTCCATTTCAAATCTATATAAAGCATTAATAACATATAAAACAATTCCCAAACCATCATACTGGCAGTTCTTAACAAAAGGGCAGTCATTGCAGTTAACAGAAGAAATTAAAACTAACATCTTACTATCAGTTAATTACACGTCTAACAAACAGTACTGGAAAATATTTAACTGGAAATACTTACATAGAGCATTTTTAACACCAGACAGAATTAAAAAGATCAGTACTACTACAAATGGTTTTTGCTGGAGGTGTGAAAAATCAAATAAAGCAGACTGGATTCATATTTTTTATGAATGTAATAAAATTAAATCATATTGGAATGGAATCAATCATTTTTTACAAGCTTTATTTAATGAATCCTTTACTTTAACTAAAGTATTGATAATTCTAAATGTAAATGAAGGTCCCTACCTGAATAAGACAGATATGTATTTGTTATGGACAATACTTGCTATATCTAGGAAATGCGTAACCAGAAGGTGGAATTCAAATACACCCCCAACCTTGGAAGAATTCTACACTTTACTGAAGACAACTGCATTGATGAAAATAAAAATCAAAGAACTACGAATCTATACCAAGCCATTGGTAAATAATCCTTGGAAGAAAGTTATATCTTTGTTGGACACTCTGCAATAATCAGTATTGTATCACTGATCTGTTAATTATATATTTAATAACATACAGTGTATATAATTGAAAGTCAGGCTATTGTAAATATTGTATATAGTTGTTTAAAATTATATTTAAAAATATTATGTAAATGATATTTTAATTGAAAATAAAAAAAATATTTAAGAAAAAAAAAGAAATAGAGAGAAGACAATTTTAACCAAGTCATGGCCTTATTGATGGTATCCATGAATGAAATTAAGGCAATCGTAGTACTATGACCTGGTCTAAAGCCATGTTGTGAAGGAGATAGAAATTGTTTTTTTTTTTAGAAGAAAGGTTGGGATTTGTTTATGTATACAACCTTTCAAGAAGCTTGGAGATGGGAGAAAGGATAGCAATACAACGGTAGTTGTAGATATCCATATAGTTACCTTCTTTGTGGAGAGGTAGAATAAATGGCTTTTTCCAAATTTGTGGGACATTTCAAGGATGGATCTATTGACGAGTATACTGATATGGTAGACAATGGCATCAGCTGCTAGTTTTAGGAATTCTGTGGGAAGGTTATCAGCAGCATTAGAGTTAGGCTTGAGTTTGAGTAGAAGTCTTTTCATAGTATTAGTTGCAATGGGATGGAGGGCGAAGATGGGTGTGAAATTGGTTGTAGTATCACAAGAATTGAAGGAGGATGTGGGCAAGAAAAGTGTTAGTGATTTATTGGAATTATAAGTAGTTATGATTGGGTTGCAGTGGGGTTTGGGAATGTTGGTGGTGGTATTTGAGATACTATTAATAAAGTGGGAGTTAAAGACACTGACCATTTCTGAAGGAGTTTTATCAGGGGTATGGACGGGGATTGTTTTAGTGCCAGGGCTTAGTAGCAATGTAATGGAAGTCCAGAATTTTCTGGGGTTGTGCTTATGATTGGTTTGAAATTTAGGTAGTAATCTTTTTTTATCTGTAGTTAGTTGTTTTTTTACCTGGTTGTTTACCTCTTTACCTGGCTGCTTGAATTTCCATAGGTCTGGAGGTTTCTATTTTTTAGCCATTGTTTCTAAGCTTTGTCCCTAATTAGCATTAGTTCTTTTGTGGCTTGGTTAGCCAAGGGGTATAGTTTGATTTGATTTTTTTTACTCAAGGAGGTCCCAGACTATTTAGAATTTCCAAAAATGTTACATTAATGTAGTTTACAGCATCATCAAGAGATAGAGTTTTTAGGGTACTCCCTTTTAAACTTTTTAGTATATTAACAAATGTCTGTGGTTTGAAGTTGGATAGATTCCGAATCTGTTTGTAGTAATGATCCCTATGAAGGGAGGGAGCTGTTCTATAAACATAGACAGGAGGATGATCACTAAGTGCATTTGGAAGAGTACCAGCAGTAGATATTTTACCTGAATCATTAACCAATAAACAGTCTAGGATGGAGCCTTTATTAGTGTTCCTACTGAATCTAGTTAGAGTGCCAATGAGTTTACTGAAATTGAACAGATTAATGTTTGAGGATAGGAATTTAGAATAGAAGTTTAGCCAGTTGATATTAACGTAACCCAGAATGAATGTTTACTTTTTAGTGGTGTTACAGCTCTAAGCAAGAATGGGTATGTTATTGCCAGGGGGTACATATAAAATTTTGAGATATAATCTTTTCGATTTGTTTATTTTCAGAAAGGCAATGAGAATTTCAGCATTAGAGAACTATGGAATAGTATTTGAGTATGGAGTTATATTGTGGGTGTGACAGACAAGGAGAGTAATACTACCTCCTTTTTTGTGAAGTCTGTCCAACCTTATGGTATTGAAGCCTGGGGAGAGAAATTCAGAATCTTTTATATTAGGTTTGAGCCAGGTTTCAGTTATTTTATTACAAATACTTTGGAAATTGATTGTAACAATATTTAATGATTTACAGGAGTTAGTTATAATTGCTAGGTTAGTGGAAGTGGGTCCTGGGTTAGGGTGGATATCACCACAAAGGGATACATTTAAGAATCTGGGGGATTACAAGGGTGGTAATTGGTTTCTTTTTGATCTGATGTGGTGATACTCGTGGTACAAGGTGGTATGCTTTGACAGAAAGGTTATTAATTTGGGGAAGAGCTGAGGACTTATTTAAAATAAGCTAGGAGATATATTGGGGTAGCTCTTTGATGGGTTAGATAGGAATGTTGTGACAGATTTACATTTAAGCAGAAAAAAGGTAGGGTTGAGTGCTGTGAGATGTGATAATAGAAAGAAGGATAGGGTGAAATAAAAATGAAATAGCATATTTATGGTTGTGTGTGGCATTAAGGGAGGTAGAATGGAGTGGCTATAGTGAAGAAATTAGAATGAAAATGACACAAAAGAAGGCAGTATTTAAATAAGCGAATGAACATTCCATGGTATTAGTTTGTTCTGATGAATGCTAAGTTTCTTTTTGCATAAATCACTATAGTACTAAGTCTCATCCCTTCTTGGTTCACTGGCAAAAGTTGTGGTAACACTATATGAGCTCAGAATTGAAGTGCTGTGTGCCACTATACTTGTTGTTTTCACATCAAGTATTAAAGCACTTCTTTAATTAATCAACCCTTTTGGTTTATTCCTGTCCCTAAATATGGCATGTTACTGTGCAAAATGAGGCAACAGTTTACTAAAAAGAAAACTGTGTTAAACATGTTGTTGGCAAAAAAAGTATGAACAATAAATAAATGAAAAATCAAACAAATATAGAAATACACAACTAAGTGGAAATGGATCTGCATGTATATCAATGAAAGACTGAAAAACTAGCAGAATGAGAATTTGAAAAAGTCTGAAGTGAAAAAAATCTAAACCGTAACTGATCAAAACCGGAGAGGAGAACAAAACCAATGCTTTTCTCACAGTGGGAACTAAACCAAGATGGTACTATAGAATTTACTGTAAATTTACACTGTGGGCAGGAATATATATGATGTGAGCAAACTGGATTTTACTGTGGCCAGCTTGAAGTCTGACCGAATTTCTAACCCTGGGATTGTCCCTTTAAGATGTTGGTTTTCAAAATACAGGACCAAAGAAGAAGGCCAACTATGGAGTGTCTGAGATGAAAGCCTGACAAATGGAGCAGGATGTAAGGTTATTGGAAGCACCTAGACAAAACAAGCACTGCTGTCTTTATGGGGAATCTGTCTCCCGCTCTGGCATTTGCCCTTTCTGGATGACATTAAACCCCATAAGCAAACAATCAAAAAAAAAGATAAGAGCAAAAACTCAACGGGGCACTTATTTGAAGCGGCTTGGTGAACCAGCAACGAGTTGAGCATTCAGAAAGACAATCAAAAGATGGGGTTTGGACTGACAGCAAAGAAATTTTGAGGATGGTACATACAGACATCATCTATATGCCCTATGGGGAGCATACATGTGACATACAGCATATCTTAAAGCAACCTAAAGGCTTTGCTATACTGGCTGGAAATCAGGCCACCCTTGGCAGGTGAACCCTATTGCAAAGAATACTGCAACAGTGAAATGGAAGGACATCTGAAACTACCTTCAAGTAACCAAGTTGCAGGGTTCTGCACCAATTGTAATCTACCTAGATCAGTGTTAGGAAGTTCTAGATACAGGCAGTTACATTAATCAAGTGAGGAAGAGGCCAGGGCACAAACACATGACCACAGAAGGAGATTGTGGTAAGTGAAGTTGTCTAATACAGGCAATGTTCCTTAAATGGAAGTACACTGACTTGACAATAGATGGTATATGGTTCCCTAAATGTTACTCTCTTAACCAATACCACACCCATGTTTCTCACCTTGTCCATAAATTCAAACTTATCACCAACATAAGTGAAAGTTGCTTTGAAAACATGTAATTTGTAATTCCTTACTCTAACATGAGCAGCACTGGTCTCTGTCTTGGTTGTGTTAAGCATCAGATGATTACTAGTCACCCAGATTTGGATGCATTGCAATTCCTCACCAAATTAATCCCTAGTATATATTACATCCTAAACAAAAGAGAAGTAAACCTGGGTATCATTAGTATAAAAGTCATATTGAAGGGCTCTCCCTTTAATGAGGTTTCCCAGTGGAAATATAAAAGCAAATAAACACTGAAAACTAAAGCAACCAGAACGAAACCCTCTGGGCTGCTGAGCACAACTGATTTAGCGAATGAGGGATTTATCTAAGATAAAATCTGATGAGTTTGTCCAGAAAGGAAGGAGTTAAACCCCTTCAGAACAGTACTAAAGATCCCACAATAAATATATACATAGACGGTCCAGTAAGATTTCATAGTCCACAGCGTCAAACATTAAAAAAAGACAAAGATGACCAATACAAAATAAAGCCACTGATTCTGCACCATTATCACATCATTCAGGACCCATCTGAGGGCCCTTTATTACAGTGCTTATCACATAGCATGTAATAGATTATGAGCTCATACAACAGTAACATTACAGACAGAGCAGCAATTATCAAGAATGTCAGCATTTAAATTAGACTTCACCAAAATAGTGGTCACTGGGGTCTCACTTAAAACAGATGGAAAGATTCCCACACTCAGAGAATAAAGGCACTTCAAGACAGACAAGAGTCAGTCTTATAGGGCATTGCTCCAAGCTGTAGTTAAAAGATTAATGTGCTAAGAGCCACAGAAAATAACTCATTGCAATAAGAACAATGAAACACACCAGTTTTAGTAATGCTTCTGCTACTTAGCCAAGCGATGTCCAGCTGAGCTTTTTGTGGATGCTGGCCATCATGTCAGCAATGTCAGCTTAAGTGCAGAGAACAAAAACAACAAACCAACTCATATTCTTCTCAGGGATTCTCTCTGTGGGTTCATTGATTCATGGTATATACTAGGCTACCACTAGGGCCTTTATAAGCCTAGCCATGCAACCCAACCTAATTGTGTCCCTATGTTTCATGAGTATTTCTTAGGAGAGGATATGTTGGTTAAGAAGTTTCTAGAGGTTATGCGGGGGTTATGTTAGGTTGGGGATTACTGTCTGCCACTGTATATCAGAGACATGGGGAATCAGACCTGGGTGAATTTCTGATTTCCAATCCATTGGTCAAGGTTAAACTTAAAATAGGGTTAGGGATGGACTCTGCTTCACATGGATGGTGAGCCTGTTACAAAGCATGGGGATCCTCTCAAACACATATCTGTCTCAACAACATGTCCTATTTATGTCATAAGCAAAACTTAAATCTTAGGATCTAGCAGTTCTGATGCTGTTTATTTTGTGGATGTGCAAAAGGTCCATTAGAGCTGGATTTGAGGATGCCTTGTATCTCAGCTATAGAGCGCCTCTTAGCAACATGTAGGAGACTGAGTACAGAGAGAGGGCTTTAAGATGATCCATACAAGATAATGTGCTTACACCATGGATTCCCCTGGTAAGGAACCTTTTGTGAGTTTTTCATATGTTTGCTCAGGTACATAGGTTCACAGGTGTTTACTATGGACCTCAAGGGCCTTTTTAAGTCTAGCTATTTATCTCAAATCTCTGACAAGTTCTAATACCCTTGATAAGTGTAAGCATGGATAAAGGGGGCATTATATTCAATGATGGGACTGACAAGGGCTAAATAAAGTGGCACTATACCTAACTTGGACCTGAACACCATGCCCCTACTCATAGGTTGGGTGACGTAGAATGATTTTCTTAATACCTTGGCCACATGTTGATCAGAGGTCAGATTACTGTTAACATATATTCTCAGATCCCTGACTGCTAGGTCAACTCTTAGGAGAGCCTTATCTTTTGAGTAATTAGCCTGGGTGACAGTTTTCCCGAAAGGGACCATAATGTATTTCTTGGCATTGAGTTTTAATCTACGACATTAGCACCAGCCATTTGTCTGTGTTAGACCCTCTTGTAAGATGCTTGAGTCTTGAGGGAATCTATGATAACTCACAACTTACAGTCATCTGAGAATCTGGTTTGTCAAAACCCTTGACAGTAGCCTTTATGGCTGAGAAATAGATGACAAATAGGAGCGGTTCCAGCAAGGACCCCTAAGGTACCCTTGCAGGTGACCAGTCTCTTAGTGGAGGTGGTCTCACCAGTCCTCACTTCCTAGGTCCTGTCTGTGAATCAGCTAGCAATCCAGAAAGTTATACTGGGGTTTATGCCCAGTTCAGTGAGCTTGCAACTATACCAAAGTGGGGTATCGTATCAAATACCTTAGCCAGGTCCAGGTAGCCAAGTATGTACAGTTTTCCCTTCATCCTGTGACTTTCTTAAAGAAGTCCATCAGGTTTAGTAAGCACAACCTTCCCTTGAGAAAGCAAAACTGGGTTGGTTCCAGTGTCTGAAGATTACCTATGCCTTTGTTGATCATTACCATTATATTGTTTTCTACAATTAAGCTTCAGTTAACAGCAATTTCAAATTTCCATACAGGAAACAAATATTTTTTCCTGGCTTCCTACAGATTGTGTAAAGCTTTTATGAAAGGCATTTTTCTGCTGAGACCTGTGATAAAGGATCATTCACTGCCTTGGGACCTTATTATGGTGCTTCAAAGTTTAACTCAAAAACCCTTTGGACCATTAGACAAATGTGATTTAAAATTTCTATCATGGATGACAGTCTTCTTGGAAGCTATAACTTCAGCAAAAAGAATCTCTGAACTCCAGGCTCTTTCAGTAAAACCCCCCTTATATTGTTTTTTGTAAAGCTATGGTTTCTCTATGGACTAACCCTTCTTTTTTTACCTAAAGTGGCTTCTGAAAATAACATCAACCAATCTATTAACTTACCAGTCTTTTTTCCAAATTTTTCCAATAAAAGAGAGCCTATGCTACACCTCCTTGATGTACACAGACAACTACATTTTTACTTTCACAGAACAAGACAAGTCAGATCATCTTTTTGTATCCTTTTCTTCAAATTGTCTAGGGCAATCAGTTTACAGAGTCCCCATAGATAAGTGGATTACAGACTGTATCTCACTGATTTACTCTCAAAAAGGTATGACGTTACCAAGACCTCCCTGAGCTCATTCAACTAGATCCATGGCTACTTCATTGTCTTATTGGTCAAGGGTGTCTATTGATGACATTTGTGCAGCAGCTACATTTTTTATTTTTTTTTATTTATCATTTGTTGACCGGGAAAGTCCAACTAGGTTCCACAGAGCCTGTTTTCAGTGGAGGCCCGGGGAGAAATGCTCCAGATGCATGTCTTTGGAATGTGGGAGGAAACCGGAGTACCCGGAGGAAACCCACGCAAACACAGGGAGAACTCATACCTTTGTTTCACATTACAAATTGGACATCATATCCAGGTTAATCTCTCTCTACATCAGCTACCAGTCTAGCCCCACCCCTCCTCTCTTTCTCTCTCTTTAAACTCCCAGTACGTCTGTCAAGCCCCACCCTTTTTTGTCACCTTAAACTCATACTCAGTTTGTACTATCCTTCTGTTTCTTTTAACTCAGTCTGCACATTTAAACTCCAGTGATGTTATTCTCCTTATTTGAAACCATCTTCAACATATGAGAAGCTTATTCAAACTCCCATCCACTCTGTGCTGTTAACCTTTACATTTAGTTTAATTTGAACTCTTAAGAAGTTTATTGTAGTATAACTGAGTGACAGGATCACATGGCCCAAGTTATATTGTCTGTTGATTTTTCATGATCTTACAAGAAGTTTATTGTAATGAATTTTAATGCTATGAGTATGTTATAATGTCTTAAATTCCTGTACATGGAGTATGATGTTTTTGCAATGTTTTAAATGTCTGTATGTGGAGCTTTTCTCCTCAGGCCTCACTAAAAATGGGTTCTGTTGACCCAGTCAAACCATCCCAGTAAATAAATGTTGAATAAATAAATTTCTTCCATGGCTTTGCATATTAGACTAGTCAGACTACTAGGTCTGTAGTTTCTGGGGTCAGCTGATGGTCCACTCTTGTGAAATGGGATAACGATGGCAGTCCTGCATTATCATGGTACAAAGACTGTTTTGAAGCTATAGTTGAAAAGTTGCACACATGGTCCTGATAGGTCATATTTCAAGATATTTAGGAGCCAAAACAGGATACTGCCTGGGCCCACTGAGGCTGTGTTTTTGGCCTTAGCAGGCGCTGCCAGGACTTCCCCCCCTATTAACAGCTGGGGCGATTACACTAGTAGGTATTTCATGGTTGGAGGCAAGGGGGAGTGAGGGGCTGAAGCTTGAGATGAATTTGTCAGTCAGCAAATTTGCTATGTCTCTCTGCTCAGTGAAGATGGCATCACTGAGCACCAGTTCTGTACACTGATGTGCACTGGCTTTGAGGTTTCAAACATAGCTGTAGAAGACCTTGTGGTTATCTTTAGCCTGTGAGAATATCTTAACCTTGTAATTGGTCTTGCTGGACTTAATTAGCCCTCTCAGTTTCCTGTTTAGCTTAATTAGAGAGCTCCTATCATTATGGCAGTTGTTTTTGCTGATTTTGGCCTTGATTTTTTTCCTTTTAGGATTCCACCAATGTGTTTTATTTGTAGAGTTTGTTTGGGCTTACATCTAATAGGCACAGAGCCTCTATACTGCCATTTCCATGCTTGTACATGGTCTCTGTGACCAATTCTGCATAGGTTGCTGTGAACTCGGGGTTGTGAGAGGCACTGAATTTTGATAAACCATCACTTAATTGGATGTAGTTTGCTTTGGAATAGTTCCTAACTATTACAGGGTTTGCTGGGATTACTGAGTTGATTTTTATTTCAAAGGAGGCAGCTTTGTGGTTTGACCTCACCAGTAAGGACATGACACTTTGGGTGCTGCAACACTCTCCTATATTGGTAAGTGCTAGGTCCAGTATGACTGAACCTTTGGTGGGTGTGAGCACTGTCTGGTCAAGGGTATTTGTGCTAATGTTTGTGTCTTTTGGCTTTTCCCGGTTAGGGGTTGCTACAGCAGAACTCAAGTCCGCTAATGATTGGCAGTTGATTTTTACATACTGGCTTGCCAGGCCTGATGCACAACCTTCAACAAAGGTACGCCCATTCACGCATGTCTCCACACAGAAGACGCTCTAGCTGAGAATCGAAACGGACAGCGTCTTACTGTGAGGTGACAATGCTACCGCAGCACCACCATCATGGGTCAAGGTTTTTAAGTCCAGAAATCACTGTGCCTGCGAGTATGAAGCAGTGTTCCCCCTGTGCATAGAGTAGTAGTTAAAATCTACCATGAACAGGGTATTTGGTTTAATGATGAGTGTCTCCAACAGGTCTAGATATGAGTAATGGGGTTCTAGGGACATAGAGGGTGACCTATAACTTGCTTGGATATGGTATGGGTCTTTGGCTACGGTGATTTGCATGTGGATAAAGTCTAGACCATCATCATGTTTAACCAACCTACAGTCATGCTTTTTGTTAACAGAGAGCATGACTCTTCCAATTTTTGTCCCTGTCTGTGCATCTGATGGTCTAAATATGTGGAAGGCACTGAATCCCTGCACTGCTGGAGCACTTCCTGTGAATATAAAACCATGTTGTGGTAATGGCACAGATGTCTATAGTCTCCATAGCTTATATGGTGTGGAGGTTCTTGTTTAGGCTCCTAGCATTGAGCTGTAACACGTTAAGGTTTCTTTGGGTTTTATTTGCTATGTTGATGGGTTTGTCAATTTGGCATTGCCTAAAAAGGCTATAAGGGAGTGCATAAAGTTTTATCCAGTATTTGAAGTCTAAGGGGTACAGGTGCATACCATCTTCTGCAAATCAATGTGGTTTGTTAACCATGTCCTGCCATACTGAAAAATATTGAATTCCTCTGAAAAGACACCAAAGACTAAGCCAATTTTTAAAATCTATCATCTTTTGTTCATACTATGGTATCATCATCCTTTGTGAAGGTAAAATGCTGCTAAATGCAAAGCACATACCTGCCTGAGATACATATTCAGAGATATCAACAATGTCTTTCTTCAAACAGTCCAGGAAAGTCTGTCTCAGGTCATTAACATCCATGTGGACTATGGATCAAATCATACTGGTACCTGTCGTGTAGTGACTTCAGTGCATGTGTAATTTGGTGGATCCTGTTTCCAGATAAGCAACTAACCTTTACCGTCGCCTTGTTCAGTCTGGTGAGTGGGGCATCTATGTGTTGTAAAATGGAGTCCCCTATGACAAATGTACTGGGTAATGTGTTTGCTTGCCTTATGGGCTTTGCTCTTGGGGGTCCACTATGTGTAGGCATGTGTGTGGTTGTTTGGTGTTGCTTTTGGTGAGTGTTTGGTGTTGCTTTTGGTGAGTGTTTTAGAGATTGCTGAGGATAAGTGTTGCCATTTATAGGTTTAGGAGGTCTTTGAGGTTTGGGAAGATTGTTTTTAAGTGGTGCTTCAGTATAAGTTGGTCTTTGTGTTTGTAGACACTATATGTGGTGGATGTAATGTGTGTGTTCTTGACAACCTTGAATGAATGAAGATTTTTGCCTCCAATAAATTGTGAATGTGCACCTCTCACATATTGTGGTTATTTATGGATTTAACGGTTTTCCATCAACATGAGACAATTGCTACATTGTCTCAGGATACCCATATACTGTATATACCAAGCTGGTTACAGAGACATTTGGAAATTGTATATCCATGTTGTCCGGACCTGTATTTGATTGGATTACTATAGGTCATGAACTGCATTATACAGAAGTCTCCTTGGCTGGTCTCTGGGGTTTAGCACTAGACTAGGTTAGATTGTGCTAAGATTTGATAGTAGTGCTGTTTAATAAGCTAACTAGCTGCTCCAAGCTTGTCTCCATGGAATGGCTTTGTTTTAGCCACGCTAAGTTACAGGTTTCAGTTCTAATGGTAGTTTTATAAATAAATTTTACTTTCGGGGTGGTTGTGTCTGTACAAGGCACTGCTAACCTCTCAATGTAAAAACACCAATAAATATTGTTTCAAATGTAATGCTACAACAAAACAACTTCACAAGGCAATTTCTAGTATTAGGGACTTTTAGAATGATTTAATGGCAAACAAAAATGGCCATAGCATTCCAGTGCAAAACAAAATTAAATCTCTTATCTGCCAAGGATGTAGCAGGATTAACTCAGGATCCCCTCAGAGTGTGGCGAGAGCACCAACCAGGTGGGAGTTCTAGGAAAATGAGCAGGACAGAATTTATAGTAAGGGAGGTTAAATCAAGTTCAATGCTGGTATGCTAGGTGATCACTTAATATTATGGATATATGGAAAACAAGATCACTTAATATTATGGATATATGGAAAGCAAGATCACTTAATATTATGGATATATGGAAAATAATGTGTAGGAAAGTACTTAAAGGAAAACTCCACCTTAGAACCCATAAAACAATTTATTTTCATTGTATCTTTGTTTTCTGGACTATTTTAATTCCTCAAAATCCCTCCCAGTACTTATTTTACAATTTTAATGTGTTTCCCACAAAATGGTGGCTGATGGGGCCTGCCTTGGTAATGTGACCTAGTTTTCTTTCTTTCATTCCTTCTTCCCACAATACATTTCTAGTTTTCTTTACAGGAGTCATGCTAGACATAAGGAAGTAGCGTTGTTTTCTCATGTCAATAGGCTAGAATGGTGGGAATGTGAAGCACTGTCATCTAACACACCTTCTGTAACAGAGCTGCTTCTATTTTACCCTGGCTGAGTCTAATTTATTTGTCTGTCAGAGCTTGTTCTGTGCTATAAATAGCTGTTTGCTTGTTCCAGCAAAAGAAAGTAGGAAAATATCAGGCTTTTGTAGTTCTAAAGGAATTGACAGACCTTCCCCACACTCTCATCATGAGGTGTGAAAACTCTCACTGCAGTAAATGAACATCTACAGGTGAAAAGCACTACTGGATAGAGCTCCAAAGTAAGTCCGTCTGTTACTTCCCAGTGCCTGCAGTGGGGAGTTTTCTTCTCTGTCATGAACAATGTAGAATTAAAACATGCTTTACTAGTTCCTTAATTATTTCTGTCATGTTCATCCCCTTTTTTATTTTGTATTTATTTATACTAAGTTGACCAGGAAAGTATACTGTTCTCAGGACCCTTTTCAGTCACAACTGGGAATACATTGGCAAAGATAATAACTAGTTATAAATGTACTTAGCAATACAAGGAAAAACACTGCCATAAAGACATTTGACAAAGATTGCATGTACAACACATAGTCAAGATGTGACAGTGAACAAGTAAAACATTAAACAACATTTACTAGACTGTATACATTAATAATGCTTAACTCTTCCATGTTAACTTTATTATAAAGAACAAATTATATGCACTCATATTGCACAACTAACAGGGCTGGAAGATGTTAACTGCTCTCTAAATGACTAGGAATCAGCAAGTGAATGTTTTGTGGCTTTAGAAAAGCAAAGGGAAGGGAATAATTATATTTGCATAACTTCTATTGTCCTAAGTTAGTATGAAAACATACTAAACCTACAACTTTTGGAATGGAACAACCATTACAGTGGAGCCTAATAACTAGTACGGTGAAAACAATTTGGGAGATGTAGATAGTAGGGAAAAGGATGCCAATTAGGATGATGACAATTATGTAATACATCCATGCCTTCAGAAAAGGCATGGTGACACAAAATCTTTTATTCTAATAAATTTATAAGAGCAATACTTAAAAATTGTCCCTGTTTTGTGCTACTGTCCCCCCATTACTTTTGGCTTTGTCCAGATTTCTTGTGATAAGAGGTTCAGAGGTATGGTGTATGTATGTGTACACACACATATATATACATTTACACAACATTTCCATTTTGATTTGTTTTTATTTAAAGGACATGAAGTGTACACAAAGGCATGTAATCTACTTCTTATATACACACAAAACACACACTTATATTTTTGTACATATGACACATCTTACATATACGTAAGATGTGTGCTACATGGATTCACTTTATATCCTCGAAAAACTGAAATGTCGAAATTCAGTATTTTGAGGGTATACAGTTGAATTCTTAAAACAACGAAAACACAGAAGTGCAAAATTCAAAATCTCACACACCGGAGATTTTTAATTTCACGTTTCTACTCCACACACACACACACCTCCCTCCCCACACACAAACACAAGCTCTCCACTACATAAAGAAGGGGGGGCAAGCTCCCCTACCCCCCTACTTAAATATTCTCACTCCGAGGTCGCACTACATTCAAACACACACAAAACACCACCACACAAGCTACATTCTCCTTGCACACACACATCACAGCAACAACACACATTGACACACACCACAGCCCCTACCCAAAACCCTTTACACATATACACTTACCTGAATCCATAACCACAGCAAAACCTCAGAAGTGCGAAATTCACAACCTCTGGTATTTGAGGTTTTGAATTTCGCACTTCTGAGGTTTTGCTCTTGTCAGAATTCTACTTTATGGGCTCGAAATACTGAATTTCGAAATTTCAGTATTTTGAGCTTCTAAAGTGAATCCATGCTACACACGTTTACTTACACACACACATATATATATATATATATATATATATATATATATATATATATGTGTGTGCACACATGCATACCCACACAGTCAGACGTGTACTTGCACACACAAAGTATTTCTGATTTCCTTTTCTTAATGTTTATAATGCAAGGTCACATAGCAAACATATATTAAAGTAAATTCAGCTGTATATTATGGCTGCTATCAATGGTCACATTTCCTTTGTGGACTGGAAAAATAATCGTGCACTCTACTGCTTTAAGGACTGACTTAAAGTCAGTAGGAGTCTCTTACCATGGATCTACGTATCAGATATGCATCACCCTTAGGAAGTATGTCACAAAAAAGCATAATACACCTTTTCGTAAACAGTAATAGTACACTAGTTGATAGGGTTGTCACTTGTTTCTCTTTCTGCAGTTCTGTCCTGTGTGGGGGGAGGGGCTTATAAATAGTAAATGTGTTGATACTTTACAAGAAAAATATTTTATGACTTTTCTCTAAATGTCACAGAAATCTTTGGCACTACATTTAAGGTATCTTAACATATAAACTTTTATAAATAACCGATATTCAAAGCTTAGTATTTCAATACTGCTTATGTAAATTTGTTGGAAAACATGACAACTGCCTTTAAAATTCTGACTGATCTAATTGCTTTGTTTTGTTATAACAGGGGAGTGTTAAGTTCACCTTATCTCTGCAATAAAAACAGAGGGGAAACAGTTCCACAACCTTCTGTCTTTTTTATAGCAGCTACTGTGTTCCACACATTAGCAGGATTAATTGCCCATCTAAGATAGACAATGGTACCTACAGGGTAAACTACATATTTATGTGTGTCTATGGTATGCCATGCAGGCAGAGATAGATTCCTCTGGAAAGTATGTGAGAAGTTAAGCTTAAAAAAAGTAGGTGGGCTTTCCCTTCCTTTGGTTCCAAGGCAAGGAAATTAAACTTTTAAATACTGGAACCATATATTAGGGAGAAAAGCAACCTAAGGGTTGAGTTAAACTGTATGAGAGGGCAGTTTTTTTTTTCTTTTAAAAAGGTTGCACAACAGACAATAGCAATAAAACAGGGGAGGGAGGGAGTTTGGAAGATGGATTACCATAAGCGGTAGAAGCCAGAGAGAGACACATTTTTAAAACTATAAGAAAAGGGTGGGAAGGTTGGGGAAAACTTTAAGTGGAGCTATAGTCATCAAGGGTACGTTTTTCATAAAAGAAGCTAGTACATTTCCATTAACTCCCTGACCTCCAGCCCAGTCTCATAAGCTGATGGATGGTCAAACCAAGGGTCTTGTGGGGTAAGGGGGATGGGTCATATTCTACAACGGTTTACCATTTTGTAAACATTGTAGCTATATAGACACACGTGTATTTTAACCTGTTTAAATGAAGTGGGCATTTAACCCTAAGAAAGAACCAAAAAAAGACTAGTGCAAACAATATGTACAATAATGTTTTGCTATCAGCTCAAGACAAAAACTCGATGCAACTTGAAACTTATCAGAATATATCACATCAGTGAATTAACTGCCCACCAAGCTTTAATGCTAGGCTATGGCCTCACATCTGCCTTCCCAAAAAGCAAATTTACAGAATAAAGAAAGCTGAATAAACTGAGGGCCAGATTCAATAATACCTACACTAAGGTACGCAATCTGTATTCAAGAACGTCCCTACCACATTTTTTGTGCTTTCTAGTCACTCAGAAACATTATACTACATATACATGTAATCTACACTTTGTGGTAACCTTTATTTAAAGCTGAAAGAAAATCAGTAGGAAAATGAAAATTAGAAGGAAGAAAGTGTGGATTATGCATGTGTTGTCTGTTCACACAGAATAGTGTACACTTAGCGTAGGCTTTATTGAATCCCAGGGTGAGGCATAAGACAACAGAAAATCATTACAAACAACCCTACACCTTCTTGTCAAAACTTGTGTTGGTGAAATGACACCAGTGTATACACTTCTACACTTTTCTATGAAATGAGTTTTCAGTCAAAAGAGTTTTCAATAAAATTACATAAACCCATACATATAGGGGCCTTTGCGGTATAATCGACTTTTTGGAAACTCAAAAAAAATCTAAGAGACTATATGATAGAGTTTCGAAAAACTTGATCATCAAAAAAAAGAAAAAAGAAAACCCACAAAAATCTACCTTTTTTTACATTTTTGCAGAGTGGCAAGCCCCCCTGCACCCCCACACCCCCTGCAAATTATATATATCAAATCCGAGAGCACATCAGACTGAGGAAAAGGGTAAATTTCCAGAAGCTTGCTGTACCAGGATCTCGATTCAAAAGCTTAGAGTTTTCAAAAACTCCATTATATGGTCTCGACCATATGGGGTTCGAGTTTCTGAAAACTCGATCAACTGATAGGGTCCCAGACATAGGTATATCCATATGGTCTATGTTTTGCCATCAAAAGAAACTTTCATCAAATGGCTATTAATCAAATGCTAAATATCAAATCTAAACATCTAGGAGTTGGTATATATAATTAATGGGGGGTGTTTGGGGTGCAGCCCCCCACATAAGTACTGTCCAGTGTTCACTTAATCCTCCTGATGTGGGAGACTGTACCTCTCACACTCCCCACTAATTATATATACCAACTCTGAGGTCGCACTATAGTGGGGAAAGGGCAGGTTTTCTTATAACTTGGTTGCCGATAAGTAAGTAATACATTATGCTTCCTTTATGTTGGCCAACTATGGTCATTCAGTGATTGTTTTACTGAACAGTCATATCTTCAAAAATAAAAACATTCAATGTTTAGTGTTTGATTAATAGCCTTTCGATGAAAGTTTCATTTGAAGCTTAAACACAGACCATATATATATAACATATAGTTCCAGTTCAGGATGTCAAATGGTTATTCAGTTGACATGTGATTCATTGACAATGTCAGGCCAATTCCTGTGCTGTTGACAGTGGAAATGGTGAGCAGCAGGTACTTGTTCCTATGCAAGACCCATGTTAGAACCTGTCCTGGAGTTCTAGAGATTTGAAATTCAATAGGACAGATCTATTATTTTGAATGCGGAGTATGGGGTGTTTTCAGCATTTGCCCATGGATAAATATATATTCAATTTTTTACTATAACTAATGAAAACATCTTATACGTGTGATCAGACTGTAGCTCCTTGTAATAGAAATACCCATACTGCAAGTGAAGGGACATAATCACCATTCACCTAAGGAAATGCTTTTAGGGTATAGAAGGAAGCTGAGGCACCAACAAAAATTAAGTAGAGTCTACACAGATTCAAATAATGTACATGAGCTACCCACTGCAATAGGCATATGCAGCAGTTGCAAGTTAATTAGAATAACTGCAACAAAATCAAAGTTGTTCTAATCACATTAACCACTTTTTTAATCCTTGTAACATCATTATATTTCTGTGGAGCTGTTCTGTCTGGTCCTCTGCTAAAAAAAGGATCCCATCTCAGTAGGACTTTCCTGGTAAACAAAGATAAATAAATAATAAGGAATCATTCTACAGACCCATACCATACTTCACTTGTACTACGCAGAAACTAGATGACATTCAGTCTCAAGACCATTTTCTAACATATCATTCCCTGAAGGATATGTGCATAAACACCCTTTTTCCATTTTGTTCTCAAGTCAAGGTCAGAACAACAGTGATGTTGCCTAGAGCTAATGTTCACAATGCCAAGGAGAAAATGAATTGTTTAATATACTGCTTTGCACACAGTCTAATCAAATTTTAAGTGTTCCTGTATGTAGCAGTATGGTTCCTGCACTTACAAACTTTGTTATAAAAATGAGAATCCATATGCATGCATGCATCCTGAAAAATGCATCCATCCACTTGGTGATTTCTTCCTAGAACAACAGTCTTCATGCCTGATATGCTGGCCTCATTAATCAGCATCATATATGTTGCATTGTTGACCACTCTAAGCAGATTACTATCCATCCAGACCAGTTTTAATATTTGTTGCTGCAAAGTGATGACACACTTCAAGGATTCAGATGGTATTCACCCACTGTCAGATGCTTTTTACAGCTTATGGCATGTGGTGAGAATCTCTGCAGCCCATTTGATGCTCTGCCTTCCAGTTTCACTAGAGAAGTACAAACGATCTATCCTTAACCCTACCAGTGCAAGTTTCATGATTCCCAAAGTTCGCAAGTAACTGAAGTGGCTGTCTAAACATTGCTTCCACAAGCCTATGTTGCAAAGGTGATGTCCTGGTATGAAACTGAGCACTCATTCAGTCCAGAAGATATTTGTAATGCACCTAAGAAGCCAGTCCTCCTGTCAGTTATTTAGAGATTCCTCCCCCCAAATTAATTTTTCAAAGGGGTCACACTAACTTCTGAGGAAGTATTTCTTGTTGATTTTCCCTGGAGTGCAATGAACTTTAAACATATTTGTGCATACAACTCTTCTCCACAAAGGAAAATATATAATTGCATGTCCAATTATTGCTTCAGTACCTTGCATTAGGGGAGCACTTACTTTGATGAGTAATGTTTCACTTCCGAGAATAACCAGAAATTGATGATTTTGTATACTAAACACCAATGTTGCTGTGTCCTTCAAAAAAAAAAAACTTGTTTCCAATGGTACTTACCCGAATTTACAAATATAATATATTAAGATTAGAAGTCCTTCTTAAAGGGATGCAGCCATCTTCTTTACTGGTTTACAGTACCCCCTTTAAATTTAATTCAGGTGTATAAAGCTAAGACATCTGATGCCATTGGGCTAGATAAAATGTTGCACTTGTGTTAATCTGGGCACCATGGCTTACAAGGGGGTATGCCTAGCAGCAACCTTGTTTTAGTTCAGTTTGAAATATTAATTTTTCACACCTCCTGTTTTTTTTTTTTTTTTTCCTGCTGTCTGGAGTGCTATGAGCACTATGCCTTACAAGCTTTCAGGAGAAAGAAAGAAATGAGTTGCAGCTATAATATTACCTGCTTTCTCAACTTTTTATACTACTAACTTTTTAAAGTCCAGCTCAGTTCACTGTGTAAAACAATGTTTCAGACTTCAAAAGCTCTGAAATTACTGCTCTGTCTTGATAAATCATGGTCCTTTATATATTAGGTGCTTTGGGATCCTCCAAGTACAGGAATGCCTCTGAAGAACGACAATTAACCTTTACATGTGCAGACACTTCACAATGTTATATACTTACTTACCTACAAAAAAAGTTCCATAAGTTAAACTTGTTTTGGAAAGAGCAGCAAACAGAAGGTAATTTAATTTGCAGAAGTCAGAATGCAATGGATGTATTACTTGATAGCTGCAAAGGCAGACAGAAGTTCATTCTTTTGCACGTCATCTCTAGTAGGTACTGACAGCTTATGCTGAGTGTATGAGGCTGTAAAACAGCTATCAAAGATAATGTGTTTCAGCATTAACATTGGACTAAACCTATGTATTTGGTCATTCTTCCAAAATGAGACTAGTGTTTAAAAAAAGGATTGTCTGACTGGAAAAGAAGTTCCACCATGTTTAAAAAAGATTAATTTCTACAAGGGGTACCCTTAGATCAAAGAAATAACTAATCAGTAGTAATAGAGCAAGAACACACACACAAAATAAATTAATAAATAAATGAGTTACAAAAGCACAAACAGGTTATAAAGAAGTTTAAACCTTTAACATGCTTTAAAGTAATCTCCATAACAAAATCAAAATAAATAAGAAAAAGCCAACCCTTTAGTTTAGGGGCAGTATGACAGTCTGTAGTACTAGCAATCCACGTTTGAACAGTGCAATCAACACTAGAGGGCTAGAGATGAAAGCTGAGGGGAGGGGTTGGATGGAGCAATCAGCAGCATTCCCTTTTATTCCTAATGAGAAGATGTGGGTTATTCCCATTGTAATGTTAACACCAGAGGGAGTCCTAAAAATAAGGTACATTTCAAGGGCTCTCCAATACCTTACTGGGATCATCTCTCTGGTATACATACAGGATCGCCCCACTGTACTGTACAGAGGATTAGGGACCAATCAGGTAAGTATTCTGAGACAGCTGATCTTTGGTTGATGACACTCAGACATCCTAGCACTAAACACCAGCAGAGGAACCTCCGAATAAAGGGAGCTACAGCAGTGAAAACATAGACAAAAAGACCCCAAACAAAAATACAAAGAGTGAAGCCACAGAGAATTAAAAAAGGTGAGGTGAACTGAGACGTCATCTCCTCCAGCTACAATCTCACACCTTTCTTTCCTTCCACTCCTCCTACTCCCCCTCCCCTTTGTCTACCTTCCTCCATCTTTCAAAACTTTTGTATATACTGTACATAGTAAACACAAGACTGAGAATATCATTATCAATTTGTTATTCAGTCTCTGTGATAGACAATGTAAGTAGTTGTGTCAATTCAATATTGCTGCACATTAATATTTGTATTATCTCGGTTTCTCTAAGCTGAGCCTGAGACGGGTCCAATGTGATCAGGGCTCTACTGTGGTCAACAAATAAAATGCATAAAACATGAGTATTAGGCTCACTGGCAAGCCCAACATTTCATCCAGTGACTAGGCTGCCATCCTCAATATTGAACTCCTGGCTACAAGATGCTTGTGCAACTTTTGAAAGAAAACTTATATGAACCCCAAAAGTGGAACCCGAAAGCTTAGTGTAACTTCATTTGCCCATGTCATCAACATATCACGACACATCAACCAGCTTTTAATAAGAGAATCCAGAAATGGGAATTATTCACACATTCTGTCAACAGTTTGTCTTTAACGGGTAGTTTTTTGTGAGACTGAAGCAAGTTGCACAAATGGATTTTTTTTGCTTGGGAATCTGTTCATGAATTAAATATTCCCGTAAACAGTTGCAACCCTTTTGTATCAGTACAATACTTTTACCGTATATAATCAAATTTTCTGACTTGTAGGGGCAACTTTGTTTATCAAACTAGAAAATTAAGAGATGTTTCCTAAAGTACATTTTACATCAGTTTTTATTTACATTGTGGGTTTGTACACTGATTGTTAGTTCTATATAATTCCATGATCTTTGTTTTTTTTTTTTTAATCTGGATTATTGTGACTACAAATTGTTTTTAATATACAAAGGCACATCAGAATATGTCTGTAAATGATGTATTGTTTCTCCTGTATCTACTCTTGGACACCTGGCCAGGGCAGTTTTTAATATTTTAGACCTCATTGTTGCAGAGACATATCAGAGCCTTTGTATCACAGCCTAATGAATAATATGTTTATAATGCTGCAGCCACTCAACATGACTAACTATGTGGGGGGAAAAATATTTATTTTTCTTTACTCATGTGAATGTGTAAAAAAAAAAAAAAAAATGTTACAAGTTACAGGTGAGTCTAACACCATGAGCCATAGCTGTTAGTAACACAAAGAGTCCCATGCCAGGTAAGCATTGCGGCATCAGCTGTCAACAAACCTCAGTGGTAGTCTCCAGTTCTCTCTTGCCATGTTCTTTTTATAAATATGACCAGCTTACTAACTTTATCATTTTATATGAAATATCCATATTGTTATTTGCAGTCTTACTACATATGAGCGTCAAGTTCATTCTTGTTGCAACAGAAAATGAATATAAAAAAAGTGTCAAGCTTCTCTGAAGATATGCAATTCTGCCTCTTTTGCACGAGTTTTTTACCACTATATGCAGGGCCATTGTTAACATACTGGGCCCCCCAGCAAATGTCAAGCTGGAAGCCTCCTGAGCACTTCCAGTCTAAGTATCACCCTGTTACCACTACCCCTCCTGGGCAACTTTTCAGCTATTGCTGCAGAGTTTTAGGAGTAGTACACAAACTGATTAATAGCT
This sequence comes from Protopterus annectens, assembly GCF_019279795.1. NCBI lineage: Eukaryota > Metazoa > Chordata > Ceratodontiformes > Protopteridae > Protopterus > Protopterus annectens. The sequence goes on along the minus strand of NC_056741.1, from coordinate 332,042,994 downwards.
ACATGCTATTATATTATGACCTACCTGTGTACCACACTGTTTGCCCAGCTCACAAAGAGATTCACAGTTACTGGCATTTAGTTGCAACAATGATACATTACAGCAGCTCTATGTACAGGGCTGGATTTAGGTAAAATGGCACCCTAGGTACTGCCTACTATTTCGCTCCCCCAACACATACACACATACATCTTCCAGTGCTCCCCTCGCTTTCCTCCCATTTTGGGCTTCCCACACCATGCACATTACTTTTTTTTTCTCTAGTTTCTTACATTTTAACTTACTCTTTAGCATTTTCAAGAATTCATGTCTTTCTGTAAGCTCTGAAGTGCATTTTTTTTGTTTATCCACAACCTTTTCATCCAATGATGGATTAAAGAGAAATTATAATTAAGGAAGGAAATTCAGTGGTATTATTCAACTTTAGTTTTCATTGCATCCTTTCAACACACTTTTCCTGACCAAGACAGCACAGTAATAACCACTTAGGAAATAACTCGATTAAGCTGGGATCCCCAGAAGCCAAAGGGTTATAGGTGGACCGTGGGGGCTAGAATTGCTTTGGATGCATTTTAGAACATTTCCCAACCTAATAATCTAGTGGGGGCCTGAACAAAAATCATGAGTAAGAAAAGAATTTCAGCCTCATCGTTTTTCTTTCATGGAAGACATAAGTTGCATCTAAGGCTGAATTTTCACAGCCGAGAAAATAATAGAGCACAATAAACTAACAAGATGATTGTTGTGTGTATACAGAAATCCTACCTGGAAATACTGCCTGCTTCCTTAACCTCCCAAAAAAGGCAATCACTGCCTGTGCATCCCTCTGGAGTTAGGCTGGGATGAAAGCAGAGGTTCAAAATAGCCACAGTTTTTCAAGTGACTTATCATACATACACAAACCATGCCTCCTCATTCCTCACCCTTACCCCCAAAAGCAGCCACCTGTACAAGTGTCTGATGTGTTGCTATGAGGAAAGTGAAAAAGGAATAATTACAATAATTTGTTGCACTTTCTTGCTCATAGACAGTACACTGTCCCCTACACAAGTTATAGTAACCGTGTGTGTAGGGTCTATATTACATACTCGAACGTTTGAATGTTCAGCTACCATATGGTCGACACCATATGATCGAACTTGTTCGAACAGCTAATAAAAAAATAAGCTTACACAAAACACCTACCTGAATGCTCTAAGCAGGGGGCAACCCCCCTGAAACCCCAACGTGGGGGCTGTGCCTCACACACACCCCGCACTTTAAATATACCAACTCTGAAATTGCACTATAGTGCAGAAAAGGGAAATCTTCCCATTCCACACTGTACGGAGATCTCCATTACAACATTCGAACATTCAAAAATCTGAGCATATGGTGTCACTTGAGATTTGGAATTTTGAATGTTCGAACATTCAATATAGATCCTTGTGTGTATACCTATGTGGTTTGTAAAAGAAACAATGGCTACACTATCCTCAACCCATAACTATAATGAATTCCTGGGCACATTTCTAAGATTTGACTATGATGAAAACTAAAGAAGTAATGACCACATAATCCCAAAGTCCACAGCCCCCGCCCCCCCCCCCCCCCCACACACACACACACTAAATGCATGTTAACCTTCGGAGAAAAAAAAGAGGAATGGCATTTTACCTGCTGAATGTTTTTAAGGTGTTGGCGTTAACCATAGCACATGTTGCGCATGGCTAGACACACACACACACACACAAAGATGACATGCAGACTCCGTACAGCCAACAACTCAACCAGTGCAAAGCACTGTGAGATTGCAGTGCTACTCACTGCACTCAGTGGCAATGAGCAGTTGCTTTCACACATTCTCTTCCTGCCAAACCACCAATGATAGCCACCTATCATGTGAAAGGTCTATGTTAGATGTTAAGTGAAAGAAAATAGGCCCATATTGTTACTTTTAAATACACTGCAACCACCACCCCCAACACACACACAAGCATAATGGCACTCTGACAACATTTGTGCTACAAAGAGAAATACACTCTCACTTACACAAGCATAAGCCATAGAAATACTACTTTTAGACTTATTTCAGCAAATGGGCAGCCAAGGTGGTGCAGCGGTTAGCATTGCCGCCTCACAGCAAGAGGTTCTCTGGTTCGATGCGGAGGTGCCTTCTGTGCAGAGTCTACATGTCCTCCCTGTGGTTGAGTGGGTTTCCTCCAGGTGCTCCGGTTTCCTCCCACATCCCAAAGACATGCTGTAGGTGGATTGGACACTCTAAATTGGCCCTAGGTGTAAGTGTGTGCATGTGTGTGCCTTCTGTGGAAGGTTGGGCACTGGGCTGGCAACTCGACACCGTAAAACTCCACTGCCAATCATGAGCGGACAGGTGTTCCGCTGTGGCGACCCCTAACCGGGGAAAAAGCCAGAAGACTTATTTCAGCAAATAGCAATACGTTGTACGACACTGGCACTGCCACGCCAGATCAGTGACTGTTGTTTAGCAGTTATCAAACAGCAGCAGGGTAAGTCACTTTTATTTACCTAATTGAGGAGCAATGCATACCTGTCACAGTCCCTGATTTCACAGACTGTCCCTGATTATTCCTCACAATTTTGCTCATAAGAAGTTTGATTTGCCAGTAAATCAATCAGGATTACTGACCGTCAATAAAGCCAGATAACAGAGTTTCATACTTCTTATTGTCCAAAAATGCATGTATGCAAAATGCGTTATTTTACTGGGTTCCTATCAGCAGACCAAAGACACATGTTTTCGAATGTGTCTTGGTCGAAGTAAGTGAATTCTTTCCCTTGGAAAGAATTTGCTTGGCCGCTTTGATACTTTGCTGTTTTCGGCACTGTAGTGCGGTCTCAGAGTTAGTATATTTAAGTAGGGGGTGTGTGGGGGGCACAGCCCCCCACTTAATCTCATGTTTTAATGTGCTTTCTTTCTTTTTTTTTTTTTGGAACAGCGATATTTTTTCCCTTGGAAAAAAAAAATCAGTGTTCTGACAGTTCGGCTTTGTAAGCTTTTGTTACATGGAGTTGATTAATTGCATTCACTTACCTAAGCATTCGGTGATCTAATATAGACCCATTTTATTAACATTTTAAGTGAATTAGTGTAATATTTAAAATGTGCTCCTGATTTTTTGCCTTTGTTCTGCTATAATTTTTGGTTTTGCCCAGAAGTTGAGAGATATAGTATCTGGTGTTCTGCCAATATTTATAAAACTCCCTGAAATCGAAAACCATCCCCAAAGATTGGAAAAATCAGCTCTTATTAAAATCAAATGCGTGCAATAGAGATCAGTCACTCTGGGCTGCTGATATAAAGTGCTTACCTTGCTCCTGTTCATTCACTGATTATCAGCTTTATCCTAACAGGGTCATAGCACAACCCTGGTTTGGTTAAATAGCATAATCGTACAATTAAAACATTTTTATTCCTCATTTTTCCCAAACCATCAGGAGCTTTTGTGGGGCCAGTCACACAGTCAAGGATGATTAAAGCCCCCCCAACAGCCACAGGTATTGCATTTGCTTATGATGTTAGTTTTACTGGAGAGAATGCCCACCAGCAGGATTTCACTTAGCCACATTTCACTTAGTCAAGGCTACTAGGTCAGTGGCAAAATGAAAAAACACTTCATATAACCAGAGATGTCTGACTTTTAAAGATGATTTAAATAAGAGTTGCTATTACCCAGTACCAATGATTGCCGTCCTAGCTTTTGTTGGGTTGACAAGCATGTTGCACCATATCAAAATAATATAACTTGCTATGGTTGGGGGACCCCAGTGACCACAGGATTTGGTGTCAAAAGCCAGTTTAGCCTATATACCCAAGTATCTCCAACCCTCCCCATGTTTAGTATTTATTTCAGCAGTAAGATCTCTGTCTCACAACTACAAGTTTCAGTCCTAACCTGTGATAAATATTTAGAATTTTCATGCTCTCAGCATGTCTGCTTGGGTTTTCTCAATGTACTTACTCTAGTTCATCTTTCATCCCAAAAAAGTCACACTTTGATTGGATAGACTAAACTCTCTTTTCTATATATGTGTACTGACCCTTGTCCTCATGGCCCAACCAACTTAGCAAATATACAAATAAGAATTCAGTTAGGTATCCTGCATTTTTAACTTATTTTCTCAACAACAACAAAAAAAAAAATCAAAGTGCACACATACACATATCCCCTGTTTTCAAGAAATATAATTCCAGTCTGCAAACATATTTTGGAATATTACTTTCATAAATACTGGCTGCGGTGGTGGTGCTGAGGTAGCGTTGTCGCCTCACAGTTAGACGTTGCCCATTTGATTCTCATTTAGAGCATCTTCTGTGTGTCGACATGCGTGAATGGGCATTCCTTCGTTGAAGGTTGTGCGTTAGGCCGCCCAGCAAGCCAGCACGTAAAAATCTACTGCCAATCATTAGCGGACCGGAGTTCCGCTGTGCCGACCCCTAACCGGGAAAAGCCGAAAGACACAAACAAAACTTTCATAAACACTGGCTGAGAAGCTCAACCCTGTTTCACTCCATACAACATTTCAGTATGCCTTATTTAAAAGGTTTGTTACCCTACTGTAAAAATTATGATTACAGACATCAGGAAGGATAATAAGTATAGGAAGCTGCATCACTTAAGTGCATATCATGAAGAAAATATATATAATTTGTAATACCCAGTGGATTAGTGAGGCTATTTTTAAAAGCTGGCACTTTTCTAATTGTTTAATGTGTGGTGGATGCTTGCTTCAAAGCTCACCGGCCTTTTTGTGTGATATAATTACCTCTATTAGCTGCCTTATCTGATTTGTCTAGCATGAGACTGGGCTACCTGATAGAGACGTACAGACAGAAGAAGACCATTAAAGGATTTAAGTACTCAAAAAGGCAGCCCTTCTGTTGTCTGTGCAAAACAATACATTAGCAGTCTGAAACCTCTGTTCATATGGCAGGCTAGCTATTTTACGTAAATACCTTTTAAGAAACAAAAAGACTTCTGGATCTTTTTTTAATGGATGAATTTATACATAAAATACAACATTAAAAAGATGCATTAAAATTGCTAACTGCCCTTACAAGGACCATATGCAGTCTATTAATGGCTCTAAATATAATACATTTTTTTACCAATGGTCTTTTTTACTATCTCATATTTAAGCCACAGTTCAAACTTTCAGATTCTAACTTCTAAATCTTTATTGTTGCCTGCCTATGACAGAGAAAAGCCTCACAAACATGTAATCAAGATCTGATTGCCAAATCTCAGGTGAATAAACAGTTGTATTATAGTATGCATTAGAATTGTTACATCAACCTCAACTAGAATGTGTATGTTAGGTAGAAATGCGTGTGTAGTCTTGCTTATTCTGTTTTCATGTCATTGCACACATGGAAGGGTTTATGGGAAAAAAGTCCTCCACATCTGTATGACAGGTGCTATGAAAAATGTTGCCACAAGCAGAATTAGGCCTACACACACTCCCGTGAAGAGCTATGAGGAAGCCTCAGAAAAGCACACCTGATAATAGATGGGTAGGGCATAAAATGTTGTGTAAGATGCACTGTGAGTCCACAGACATCCCCAAAAATATAAAAAAATAAAGAGGTAAACACATCTAAAATCTACAACAAATAACGGCAGGCTTTAAATGTGAAACAGTTGTATTGAATCTGTAGTCAACAGACCCTAACAGTCAGGCATACACTGTACCATAGAATCGGTCTGTAAAGTAGTTTTCTTGCCCTTTACCAAGGGGTGACAGACAGAACTGCCCTCTTACTTAGTTGAAGAGACGTAATAGAACAATGACTTATCTTTATTACAAATAATATTGACATAAAATGTGACTTTCACTATTCATTTGATCAAATTTTAAGTGAAAATGCAACCAAAAACTAGAAAATATGTATTTTCATATTGCTTGATTTTTTTTGTGCAGCAACAATAAACCGAATGCATCAGTATCACTAAATGTTTACCATTACTTTATAATTTGTTATACCACAAAATGGCAGTAAGATGGAAATGGAATGCATCAATAAAGTCATTTTTTTCTTTATTTTTCTCCCACAATGCACTTTGAGTAATTCCTTGAACTGTTGTGCTTTCTCTCCAGTCAGTTTCAACGTCTTCAGTCTGGTCTCTGTTGACATTAAAGCTATCTCTGACCACTGCTTTCCTCGGATTGTGGCAACCAGTGGTTTATGCTGTGGACCAACTGTTTTACTGGGGATGACTTTGCAATTGCTGATTCTACCCTAATGCCTTTTCCCTACTATGAGGAAGTCTACCTGAATTGTATGTTGGCCGTGTTTCTATGTGATCTTGAAATTGTCTCTCTTTCTGAACCACGTGCTGGCTTCTATCAAGCCATTTGCCAGACAGAAGTCCAAAATGGTCTCTTCTTATTTATTCCTGTTGCCTCACCCATATGGACCCAGGCAGTCCTCATATCTGTTTGTCCCAAAATGTGCATTCATGTCATCCAGTATCAAAATCAATTCATGTTGCCTTGCTTTATCTAGTAGGTCCTGCAACTGCTATCTGAATGTGCTCTTGTTCTCACCATCACAAACCTACTGTGGGGCAAAGGCTGAGATTAGGAATACTGCTCTATCATTACATTGGAGTCCGATTGCCATGAGACTGTTAATAATTCTATCTCTCAGTATTTTGAAGCCTCTCCCTCACCATAATTCCCACACCAATTCTAGGTAGTCTTCCTCGTGAGTAGTAGACTCTGGATCCCAAGCCAAGTGACTTTGCTGTACTGCCCTTCTACCTTGTCCTCTGGATACATAGGATGTCCAGCCTCCTCCTTACCATCATGTCATCCACTTCCATACCTCGTCCTGTCAGCTAACTTACATTGAATGTGGCAATTCTTAGTTCATGTTTGGCAGATTGAATGGTTTTACAACCACCTTTTGCATAACAGGGGCTATTGCAAGTAACCCAAGCTAGACAACTGGACACAAGCCAGCCAGTAGCTTATTGGCCTAAGACTGCTGGGCTTTGTGGCATGCACTGACCAATATGGGTAGAAACACCCCTAGTACCATTAGCATGGGTCCCTGGCATAGGTCAGAGTAGGCTGGGTCCTCAACCCACTTATCACTGTTAAATACCCATTCCATTCCTCACTCACACCAGTATGAACAAATACTCCACAGCATATACAACTTCCTAAAGGCTTGTCTTCTTGGTTACCTGAGAATATGCATAAGATCTGTTAAGAATAACAGGCTGTGTGGTATCAGCCTATCTTCCATTCATCCGGTTAAGCCTCTTCAGGTCTGGATGCATCAGTTTCTTATTTTAGAGTGACTGAGAAGGAACACTGGCTACTCTGCTGCCGTTTGGTCATTTTAATGGACCTGATTTTTCCTGGTTTGTTTAGAACTATAATAATAAGTTCTGCTCTACATTTTCCTGTTTTTATGAACAGTCAACTTTCTTTATGATGTACAAACACCTGTTCTGTGCAACATCCTTTCATGTGGGGGTCATGAACTCATTGGCGAGTGCGTTTGTTACAGAATTTATCCATATATTTATTTATTTGACATTTGCTTACTGGGAAAGTCTGACTAGGCACAAATCCCATTTTCATTGGAAGCTTGGGGAGAAAAGCTCCAACATACATAGTTCAGTTAATAAACCACATAATATTATCACATGAAGTGCAGTAACAAATAGTACAACTGACATACAGGATAAATAAAAGTCAGATCAGAAAATCATACAATGAATGCTGAACAGCAGTCATGGGATACTGATCACCTAGTAAAGTACAATTAATAGTGATAACCAATGGTAAAGATGTTAAGCATTTTATGTTCTTCTGGCTGAGGTGTGTAAATTACTTGGCCCTGTAAATTGGATGTCACTATCAGATCTAAAATCATCAATGGTGGTCTACATAGGCAGTACTGCTGGTCCATCCCATCACTACCACACATACACTTTTTGTTAATGTGGTACATAACTGTAGTATTGTCTCTCAAGATTTGTCACATCACCAATGACCCAAAAACTGGGGAGGCTTATTGGATGGCAATTATTTCAGTTGGGTAACGTGCTTTGTCTTCTGCTCCATGGATCCAGGACTTTGGATGTAAAACTGCCAAAGGTACCACCACAAGCATAGTATGACCATGTGTTGCTAATTTATGGTCTGGATCTGCTGGAAATAATGGAAATATGTGTTTTTTGGAGCTCTGTAAACGCCACCAGTAGAATTCTCCAGTTAGGGATGAAAAGTAGAATGTGGTTTCTGCTAGTCCCACAGGACCTTTAAGCACCAGTGGACTCATATGTAACTTGCATTTGAAAAAGAAGGACAGAAGAAAATATGTACTTAATGCCTTAAAACAGTTTTTGAGAGAGGCAAAAAGAAAAACATAATTAGTTATAATGTGTTCTAGGAAACAGAGATCCTGTAGCTTCCTGTTCTTAAAATTTCCATTACAAATGTTTTCCGTTGTGCAGGGTCAGGCCAGACCTTTGCACAGTCACTGAGGTTCATACATTTTAGTAAAGTTCAGTCTGGAGGTCTCCTTCTGAAGGGCAATCTATAAAGTATACATCCAAATAAAGGTAAATGTGAACTCCTTTCAGTGTCGTCAGGGGCGGCCCTAGGTAAAAGGGCTTCACGGCACCCCCCACCACATTACCCAGTGTCCCCCTCTTGGTCTACCTACACCAAATAAATACTGGGAAAGCACCCCTGCTAGACAGGTGGCCACCTATGCCTAAGGCCGGCTATGAGTGTTGTGTGTGCTATGCATTTGGAGAAACTTTTGAGACTGAGCACAGTACAAAGATCAAACGACCAAGAAGAAAACCAGCAGTAGAAGTCTGCAACTTGTAATGTGAGAAACGGGTGGTAAACCCTTTGGATTGGGACATGTAAGCAGGCATCATTTATATCTATGATAATGAGGAAGGCATCCCTTAGCGATAGTGGATGCAAGGCTAATATGCTGGACATCTTAAAACACTTTTTAAATGCCACACATTTATTCAAACCAGACAGGTCCAGGATGAGTCTCCACTAGTTCTCCTTTCTTGCGTACAACCCCCTGTTGGACTGCTTTGCAGTCCAGAAATTGTTTTATAATGCATAGTGCAAGCTTTAACTTGCCATTTCAAGTAGACAGGGTGCCTTTAAGTTGTGGAAACTGAACAAACTCTGTGATGTAACTAATGGCTCCTATCTTCTTTATTAATTTCTCGAACGTCAGGTGAATCTGTTGCTGTTAGAAATAGAGCCATTTTCCTATGATGTCTGAAGGTGGGTGGAGTGAAGTTATAAGGGGTTTTACTGAGTAGTCACTGGGGTGAGTTGTAGTTGTTGTAGAAAGTGAATCAGTCCCTGGGATACTGTCCATGTGACTTCTTAGCACACGATTTTCCCATTACTCCTGGACTGCTGCATCTTTTGGAACTGCATACACTGCTTGTATTTCACAATCTTGGTCTGTTTCCTATAAAACAGCCAATCTTTTCAAGATAGTTTCTTGAGTGCAGAGACACTGGATAATATTACAGCTGTAAACGTCTAACCTCCTAAAGACATCCAGAGCTGGTTCCCCAGAGAGGTTGGACTTATCTGGGACAGCATTAAGGAAATGTTTTTCCACATGCTTCAGACAGGACTAGAAGCATAGCCACACAGAGCTTTTAAGCACAGGACCTCAAGCATTAGCCCAACAACTATCATCCATAGTATGCTAACCACATTTTATAACTTTCTCCAGTTTTTGTCAGCATTTTAAGGTTTGTTATTTGTCTTTTTTTTTTCCCTCTCTCTCTCGGAGACATACCAGAACTTCCCAGAGTTAATTCTTTCATTTCTCTCACAATATCACCATGAAACAGCATCCCATGAGTGTGGTCACAGATAGCCATAATACTCAGGACAGAAGTTACATATTTTCTAGTTAAATCTGCCAGTTAGTGTGAAAGATGAGAGCTACAAGCTGTTAACCAGCTGCTTCATGTTTCCCACATTTTGATTTTCTCAGCCTCCATTTGCCTGCTATGTGACTTTGAGCAAGTCACATGCTCAGACAGTGCCTTGAGACAGGAAAACCAGGATAGGTCCCTCAATGGTCTCCTTGACCTCATACATAGGTTGATACTAGGCTATTGGGCCTATACAAGCCTAGCCATAACAATTCTCTGGCTATTTCATCCCACTATTTACTTCCCTGGACCCCTGTCTATTAACCTATAAACCTAGAAATAGCTAAAATTCTCTTTGCCCTGTCATTAGGCAGAGTGTCGAGGCTTGGGCTCCTTTGGCTCCCATAGAAGCTTTCAAATAATAGCTGGATTTCCTACCATATTTCTGTGCAAATTCTTATGTTGCTTATTGAAGCAAGGTACTGTAAAACACAATACCTAGGTGGCAGGTAGAACATGAATGGGCCTATTTGGCTCAATACCTTTTTTTCTCTTCAAGATTTATGCTGTTCATTATTGTTTTATCACTCCTTTAAAAACATCTTGTATATTTTACAATTACAAATAAATCTTTACAACTTTATACAAATTATTGTAAACTGTGATTTTCATCTAAATGTCTTCATCTCCCTCTGCCCATGTCTTTTAAAAATTTTACAGCTTTTTCAATATAACTAATGCTTCTTTTTTAGCTACTTTATTCCTCCACCACCACTCATTCTTTTCTTTATTCCTGTAATACATTGAAACTGTAACATAATGCATTCACACTCACCTTTCCCCATACATCAGCCCCCATCTGTATACCATTTTCCATCTTCCCAGAGTATAGCCAAACCTCTAGCATCCAATTTCTCATTTCACTAAATCACAATAGTTCTACTACTCCCTGTTTCCATCCATGTGTTATCCGTCTCATTATACCTGCTCCCACCTTCAGAATTGGCATTCTTTCTTCTCTTTCTCAATTTCTTTGATCGCAGTGTCACACAGACAAAAAGTACAAGAATTTTCCCTCCATTCTATACAAAGGCCTCAGTGGCGCCAGGGCCTTACCTCACACATTTCAAATAACATTATAGTCCCTCCATATATCTGATCTCCTTCCATTTGCTCACAACTTCAGCAATCATCATCCAGCTACCAGCCTTTCATTCTTACCCTTATTGGTGTTTTCTGTTGTCTGTCTAAAAATGTCAAATGCGTACACCCCAATGCCTGGTGCAGCTTCTGCATTTAATTTTCCTAACAACTTATAAAGCATGCTATTTTCCTTTCTTTGTCCTACTACAATCCCTTTCCTCTACCTTATCTCCATCTCTTTCCGTCAGCTCTCCTCTTATTCCTATCCTAATTCTTTTCACCAAACCACTATAAAGTAAGCAATCTGCCTTGCCTATGACAAACTGAACCCACATCTCCTCAAATTCTTTGAATTCCAACTGCTCCCCAAATTCTCAGTTCTGAACACATCTTTGACCCACTGTGTACCCAGCTGTTGCCACCTCTGCACCTTCCTTCAACATGTTCCATTGCTACCCTCTGTACCCAGCCATCTTAAATAACCATCTTACATTTCTGCTTCATTCTATATTTGACCCATGCACTTATACACTTAACCTCTTTTATAGTACTTTCCATCATCCTGCATATCCCCTTGATCTCTCACTTTTCCTTCTTGTTCCCACAACTTGGTATAACCCTTCTCCAACCCTTTAAGTCTTTGTGCTACATTACATGGCTTAAAAAGTCTGGCAAACCATAGCCTGCATACTCACAACCTCATTACGACAATTAACAGAACATGCGGGAGAGGCAGGTTAATCTCCCAAAGACTGCCAATACTCTGGAATAAGCTTCCCATTCATGTCAAGCAGAGCACCTCCCTGGCCCTCTTCAAGAGAAATCTTGACGAGTGGATGGGTAACAAAGTTCACTCCAGGGATCATTCCAGTATCCCTACTGGATATGGGCACTGTGAACTAACATCGGGTGGTACAGTACCTGGGCAATTTTTTGGGAGGAAGGCTCCAGGGTCATTAGCCTAGTACACACCTATGAACAACAAACAGCCTAACACTTCATTTCCCGGAGTATATTTTATTCCTTTTGAAATTACTCATATACTGCCATACATAAATAAAGCATGTCATTAGCTGTTTCTCCTCTTCTGTAACACGGTGCAGTTAATCTTCCCCAGATCACACCACTCTAGGTTTACAGGAAATATCACATTTCCTTTAGAATACTGCATGCCTGTTTAACATTTCCAGCATAGAAACTATCATTTTTTCAGGGGCAGGAAAAGCCAGATTCCATGGTGTGTGAATGCAGCCATTCTCTCTTTCCTCCTCACGTGGGTCATAAACCTGATAAAAGAGCTGTGAATCCCCAGACACTTACCAAAATAATTTAATTTAAGCACCGTCTGCAGAGGAAGAAGAAAGGCCATATTAAACTAAGATTAACAGAGGTGTCTATGAGTGACGTTCTGTTCAGAGATTTTGAAAGAAAGCAGTAATTTCAACTATTGCCAATCTAAGTGAATGGCCAGAAGTGACTGAAGGACATGATCATTTCATAAACTGTCAACTGCCATAAAAAAGACTTTGTAGAAAAGAAAGCTTAGCACCAAAACAAAATCACATAAGTATGACTGTCCCATCAAGCAATTTTTTTGTGGTAGAACAAATAAAAATGCAGTAAGAGTCTACAGTGCAGAAGGGACACTAGTACTATACAGAACCTTAACATATATACAATGGTTTGGATCAACACAAATTGACCCACAGTTGATCCGGGCTGGTATATAGTACAAACCGCATACAACAGACATCCCCAATTCAAAGAGGGATCCAAGTGAACCATGAGCAACCCTGTGAAACACTGGCATGGATTTATCATCATCAAACTGTAGATGTGTAATACAAAAAATGAAGTCCAGCACCCAGTGACCAAGTAATGAAGATCTGCTACTTAACCATTACTTGTGCAGATATGACACATTGTTTTGGATAAGAGATGCTACTGCACAGCCAATGTGCAGTATAGTCCATGTAAGCAAACTGCTTCAACTACACCAGGCATACACACCAGACAGTGACATGGTTGAAGTCATGCCAGCAAGGAGCAGTCAGTCAAGTAGATCCCCCATTAGCATATACACTAATGTAGCATCCTCTGCTGTCATAGGCAACGAGCTATGCATTTTCATGAATGCTTCTTGCCTGAAAATGTGGAGGTCTGCATATGACTGTCCTCTGCAGTGGGCAAGACCATTGACCATTGTTTCTACATGAATACCTCCTACACCTACAGTGATGTCCAATGGGCATCCTCCCAGGCCCACACTGCCTACAAGATGGGATATGAAAAAGTGTGTGGTTGCACACCATTTGTGGGAAGGCAGGATGGCTAACAGGCAGAGCTGGCACACACTCTGTGTGCATCTCTCTCACACACACACACACACACACACACACACACAGTAATATGAGTACCAGCCAGCTACAGACAAAAAGTGAAGGACACAAGGCATGCATGTGCTGAATAGTGTTGCATATGACATTTCTTACTACAGTAGTATTCTGGCTTCAACTTCCAAGCTGTAGTAGGTATACTGTAATAAGTGACATACAAAATGTGGAGTTCTATAGCTGGAGATTACTGGCTGCTTTTATTCATTCTGGATCGTGAGATTCAGTAATGCAGCTATGTACACTGGCATGCAATGGTACAACTTGTGTTCTGGTTGACCATGTGATTGACAGAATCATTCAGTGCACACAAGCACATACTCACGTAAATGCACAGCATGTGTTACTGAATAAGATCCAGAATATTATTGCAACATTAAGTAAAGTACACCACGCTGACATGACATCTTTATGTTTAAACTGAGATAATTTATTTCTCATCGGTATGTCAGTTTCTCTAAGATATAACAGAATTATGGGTAAAGGCCATGCCATTGTTAGATAGGAGTACACTTTAACTGGACTGATTTTTCAGTTAAGTAAAAGATAAAAGTGAAATTCATTTTCCTAACACAACTGCTCAAAGGAATGTATATTTAAACATTTATTAAGAGATGAAAACAGATGGCTTTGCAACTGTTGCTGAAAGTTGCTTATCACAAGCCAAGGTCGAAAGAAGCTGGTATGGCTACTTTCAGCCTGCCCACACAAAATACAATATTTATTTTCCATTCATTAATAGAACATTTTCAATAACAACTGTAGTCTGAAATCAAGTGTTTAAAGCAAAATCCATTTCTAAAGATTTTTCATTAAGACAACCAGTTAAATACGAATTCTAATGATTTTTCATTAAATCAGTTGTTTTCCACTTGCTAAATATGCTTCATTTAAGTTATCAAAGGCATTGCAGATGGTTTGTATTTCTGACAAGAACTTTATAATTTCCTTCCTACGCTGATAAGGAAAATTCCTTTTAGGGTGCTACTTCTACAAACCATTTACAAATCTGAGAATAAGAACTACATGTAACTCACCTTTTATACTTCTTCCACTATCACTGGTGGTCCTCTCTATTCAAAATGTCTTTAATGAGTTCATACAGTGGATAATCAGGAACTCAAGTAAACACTAAATACATGCGCATGCTGAGTTCCCCTTCAGTATTAACAGAACATAAAGTCTGTCCCATCCCTCGCATACTTCTGCAAATTTCAGGGCCAAAAATATATCAGAAATTAACCTTCTATATATTCACAGGGGGACAATGAACAAGAGAAAAGTCACAAAAATGATTTTTACACCTATTTAAAAAGCAATATTTTCTGAAAAAAAGCAAATGTTTTGAGAAAAATAAAGCTAAAAGAAACTGAGCATCTCTACTTTGAACATAGCCATAAATGTTTCTCTGACTCCCTCTCTCTCTTTTTTTTAATTCTGTCTGTACCCCACCTAAAAGTGATGAGAAATGCCCGACAAAGATGTGGGAGTAATTTAATATACTATGCTGCCACCTAGTGAACTAAACATCATACTCTGTGCATTTATTATAAAGTTTTGCATCAATGAAGCAAAGCAGATTCATTGTTCTAAGTATGGTCCTTTTACTTATTTTTTCACAGCTGAGTGTGGCAGACTTTTGAGAAGTTATGTCATTTACTTGCCATCACACAACATTTTGTTTTGCCAAAGTCCAAACCTAACATTTTTTGGATCCTAGGCTATTGTATAGATCACTTATCCACTTATGCCAGAACCCATTGTTACAATATCTCTTACATGTTTATAATCCATAAAGACTCAACATGATGCATTTTACATACATGTAGCATAGCTTCTGGTTCCCTGTAGTCCTGAACTGGATGAAATGGGCAGTGAAAATGGAAAGATGTTACATCAGAACATGCCATTATCCAGAAAATAAGGAGTATGTTAACATTTCTGAAATATGAAGAAATAAGGGATCTAGGGACCCAAGTAGATAGTCAGCTTTCCTTTGATAACCATGTTGCCAAAGTGGTTAGAAAATCCTTCTATGTGACCCATCTGATCACGAACGGGTTCACATCAAGATCTAAGGATGTAATGGTGCCCCTCTACTCTTCCCTCATCAGACCCATTATTGAGTACAATGCACCAATTGGAATGTACCTGGCTAGACATCTCCAGCAGCTGAAGAGAACACAGAGGTACCTAACCAAGAGGATTACTGGCCTCAAACAGTTGCCCTTTGCAGCACGATTGAAAAAGCTAAGACTGTTCTCTGTTGTGTACTGCTTTCTCAGAGGCGATCTCTGTCTAACGTACAGAGCCATGTCCAACCTAGAATTGTTGAACATGCTCCATCTTAGCAAAACAAAATCTACTCGAGCTACACACTCTAGGGATATAAACCTCAACACAACATTGAATAGAACATGCTGGAGGGATAGAGTCCCTTCGCAGAGACTTCCCTTACTATGGAAGAGGGTCCCGATCTACATATTCAAACTCTCGGCTATAAGCAAGGTTGTTTTACAATTAATAGGTGCTTTATGAAATAATTTTATTTTTTCCTCCAACACTTCCCTAAACAACAATGTGGTTCTGTGTGCTGTGGCTACAAAGTTGGTTAAAGAATGTATCTTCATTCACTCAAATTATGCCTTTGGGTACTTTTAAGTTCTCAGAGTGACCATGCTTTCTCTCTCCTTGTAATCCATACCACATAAACCTATTAGAAATGTTGTAAAATTTCTCAGGACTTCTCCATCAGGCTAATGACCTTTGAGTAGTGTGAGTAGCAGAAACCTCTGTACTACTGTTAATGTTCTCATTACTAATGTACTAAAAAAGTAGTGTAATCAATTCACTTTTGTTATGGACGACATTGTTGTACGTTGTTTGCCATGCCTCTTGTATTGCATTGAATGGACTGCTTTAAATCACTAATGACTCTCCACACAGATCTTTCTGCTCTTCTGTGGATATCGTCACTCTGTCGATACAGTAATGTGCAAATGAGTCCTTATCTCTGTACTACAGCATTTCCTCCCATGCAACCAGAGCAGTCAGAAAACAGACAAATGTCATACTGAAGAAATTTGTTTCTAGTAACAATATATGACCATTTGTCTGGTGCCAGCTCTGCTCAGCTGATAAATATTTATTTTCTTATTTTAGTTAACATTTGTTTACTGGGAAAGTCCGACTTGGAGCAAAGCAAATTTTCAGCGACAGCCCAGGGAGAAACACTCCAGATGCATACTTTGAAATGTGGGAGGGAACTCACATGAATGCAGGGAGGACATGCAGACTTCACCAGAAGGCACTCCAACCAAGAATTGAACCAGAGAACATCATGCTGTGAGGCAACAGTGCTACCACTGCACCACTGAGACAAGACTGCCAGCTCCTTCTTCCATCCAAAATGCACTGCTCCCTGCTGATCCTGTCTAGTTCTCTCCTGTAGCACTTTACTCACAAACTACAAGGACCAGCCCCAAGTAGAACCTAGGTTTTCTTACCTACCTCTGTACAGGTTTTCGCAAAATGTCCAGATTTACAGGTTCATAGGTTGGTACTAGGCTATCGGCCCTAGGGCCTATACAAGCCTAGCCATAACAATTCCCTGGCTATATCTTCCCACAGCATTTACTTCCCTGGACCCCGGTCTAGCAGGGTGACTGATGAGAATTTCCCATCTCCCATCCAATAATCAAGGTTCCTTTTGAACAAGGCCAAAGAGGCGCTCTGCTTGACATGTATGGGCAGTCTATTCCAGAGTCTGGGGAGTCTCTGGGTCAGGAACCTATCCCTCCAGCATTTTTTGTTCATTGTGATGACAAGGTTTAGATCCCAGGAGTGTGCGTCTCTGAGGGATTGGGATTTCTTTAAGTGTAGCATGTCCAACAGCTCTAGGTTTGACATGGCCTTGTATGTTAAACAGAGATTGCCTCTGAGTAGATGATATGCACCAGAGTATAGCTGGAGTTTCTTTAGATGGTCAGCATAGGGCATCTGCTTTAGGCCCGTTATTCTTTTAGTGAGGTATTTCTGAGGCCTTTCCAGTTGCTGCAGATGTCTTGAGAGGTACATACCAAATGGGGCGTTGTATTCTATAATGGGTCTAATGAGGGATGAGTACAGTGGGACAATGATCTCCTTTTTTCTGGATGAAAAGCCCTTAGTGATGAGGTGTGCCACATAGAAGGATTTCCTGGCTGTTGTGGCAATGTGGTTATCGAAGGTGAGACCACTGTCCACCTGTGTCCCTAAGTCTCTTATCACACTTTTGGTGTTTAGTGTATTGCCACCTATGTGGTAATTTATGGGTATACTTTTTTTTCCAAAGGGGATAACTATACATTTCTTGGCATTGAGCTTGAGCCCATGGCTCTGGCACCAAGCACCTGTTTGTGTAAGGCCCTTTTCTAGAATATCCACATTATTTGTGGATTCAGTAATGGCTCCCAGTTTGCAGTCATCTGCAAACTTTGTTAGCCAGATTCCATTAGTGTTGGCCTGTACTTCAGAGAAGTAGATGTCAAACAAGAGCGGTCCCAGGAATGAGCCCCGAGGTACTCCACTTCTCACTTGTCTGAAGCTGGATTTGGAGTCGGCTACTTTTACAGTGTGGGTTCTGTCAATAAGCCAGTTGGCAACCCATCGAGTGACGTATGGATTAATGTCCAGCTTAGTAAGTTTATTTATGATTCCAGAGTGGGGGATGGTGTTGAAGGCCTTGGCGAGGTCCAGATAGGCTGTGTGGACCGACCACCTTACCCTTGTCCATGGCCATGGCTCTAGAGCTAATTTGAAGAAGTCAGTCAGGTTCAGGAGACAAGATCAGCCCTTGACAAACCCAAACTGCGTGGGGTCCAGTGTTTGAAGGTTGCCAATGTTGTTGTTTATAAGTTCCATGATAATACGTTCCATGGCCTTGCAGATCAGGCTTGTCAGACTGATGGGGCGGTAGTTCCTGGGATCCAAGGTGGATCCCCCCTTGTGGAGTGGGATAACTGTAGCTGTGCGCCACTCAGTGGGTACAAAGCCTGAGGCAAGGCTATGATTAAACAAGACAGTTAGGTGAGGTGCCAATTCATTTTGTAGTTCATGTAGTACACAGCCTGGGACATTGTCTGGTCCCATGGATGCTGTATTTTTAGCTTTGGAGAGTGTGTTTTTTCCTGTGTGGCCGTTATTACTGGAATATGGGAATCTTGGTATTGAGATGGGCCCTTAAGGGAGTGAGGGGGGGAGTTTGCACTGAATCAATCTGCCAGGATATTGGCAATATCCTTGAGATCAGTATATTTAATGCCAGTCTGTTGTAGCTCAGAGCAGATCTGAGCAGTACCATTTAGATTCTTAACATAGGTATTATACATATTATATATAGCCTTATGATTGTCTTTGGAATCTTTGGCAATTTTATTTTCATAACTAGCTTTGGAGGATTTTTTGAGGGATCTCAGCTTCTTACTGAGGCTGGTAAGAGAGTTTTTTGCATCCTGGGATTTTCCTCTTTTCTGCAACAGTTTCATTTTGTTGTAAAGTTTGTTTATGGCAAGGGACCACCAGATTGGCTTCTTTTTTTTTTTTTGGAGGAGATCGTCTTGGTTCTATTGGAAATGGCATGATTCATGCACGAGTGGATGTGCTCGTACAGTGCCTTAGTGTAGGATTCAATAGTCAAACGTATAGTTCCCATCTGCATGGGTGTCATGAAGTTTGTCACTTCTGACTTCAGTAGCATGAAGTTGGCTTTGGAGAAGTTTTTTACAGAGGTTTCCTTACTTGGGGGTGAAATGTGGATGTCAAGGGTGATTAACCTATGGTCAGACTTGACCAACAAGGGGGTGACCATAGGTGTGGAGCATCAATTTCCCATGTTGGCAATGATCAGGTCTAGGCTATTGGAGCCCCTGGTGGGACTAAGAATTAGTTGATCCAGGGCATTGGAATTTATGAATTCCAAGAACCAGTGGGCAAAGGTGTTTGCACACGAGTAGTTTTCCCAGTTAATGGCAGGGTAGTTGAAATCACCCAGTATTAAGGGTGTTTGGTTGTATCTTAATATTTTCCAGTATGTTTAGAAAGTTGTAGTGAGAATCTTGGGGCATGGTGGGGGATCTGTAGCAAGCTACAGTTTGGATTGGAGAGATTTTTCCCTCATGTTTTTGGTCTGTTCCTCATGAAATTTGTGGTTTTCTGGACGATCATTGAAAATGGAATTAAATAGTACTGAATAATGACAGACATTTCAGTTTTAGGACTTTATACCCTTCAGAAAATACATAATATAAAATCTGTTATTCTAGCAACCTTCTGGGTTTATAAGAGCAATATTTGGATTCTGCCTCTGTTTTTGGACCTTTGTCCCCTCATTCTTTCTGGCTTTGTCCAGATTTCTTGCACTGGGAGGTTGAGAGGTATAGTGGTGCTCCCCTTATACATCTCAAAAATATTATGATCAAACCGGTTGTCATCATCAATGTTTAGAGACCAAGACAAAAGTTCATATCTCCTAGACCTCCAAGGGTCTTGGGGGCTTCTACAGCTACAAGT
Organism: Protopterus annectens; assembly: GCF_019279795.1. NCBI lineage: Eukaryota > Metazoa > Chordata > Ceratodontiformes > Protopteridae > Protopterus > Protopterus annectens. Next base: position 332,022,998 of record NC_056741.1, on the reverse strand, counting down.
GCTTAGTTTTGTGCAGTCCAAGTTGCAAAGACATCCATGCCACCAGAGGTCCTACCACTACTACTCAAACAGATTTTTATATATATATATATATGCCATAACTTATTGCATCAATGTTATTTGTGCCAAACTCATTTCTACCATTTTTGGTGTACATGACATCAATTCAACCAACAAAAGGGTACTAAGTATTGAGACAATCAATATCAGGTTACTCAGCATCTACTCTAACCATAACCATTGCCTCCTTTGTCCATCTGGCACTGGCATATGGGCACTGTTGTAGCCAGTATCTGTGCATCTGATGTCACCTACTGAAAGTGGTGCACCTGCAAACGATTATAGTGAACCCACTGCTGCTTTCAATAACCGTACAACCATCTGTATTTCCACAATGACTGCAGGAAGGTGGTTAAGTTGCTTCAGTATTTCACATGGGTGACTTCCTCATGGGTATTACAAGATGTAGTTAACATAGTTAGTGAAAACCTTGTCACTATTCCCCTAATCACCCAGAAAAAAGCAGATCATAATTTTTAGGAGACTGCACAGCTTGAGCAGAGACCCCAAAATTGTATGTTACAATCTTTGTTAAACCATAAAGATTATGTCTTACTCATGTGAGAATATTAACTTGAGAGAGTCTAAACAGGTAGATCATTTTAAAAAGTATGTGTTTGTGTATTCTGTTGCAGGCTTTAGGAGGCTAATTATATCACCCCCATGCTCTATTTCTTATTCAGTGAAATACAGCATGTAGCTGACAGACTTCTTGATATGTCCATTAGCAACTTTGTGGTTTGTGTTGTCTGCAAAATAGCAAAGACAGCAGCTTCATTGCCAGCTTTGTTGAGCTTCACTCACTGAGGACAATAAAGCAACTCTTATCCTTTTAAGAAACCTTTGCCGATTGTTTCTGTTTGTCTTCCAACAGAACAATCTAAGTTGAGGACCCACTTGGAAATCTTCTTCCCATAATCAACACACAGAACTACTTATGTCTATCAATATAATGTAATCTTTCATTTTACAAACATACAGAAAACCAAATTAACAAACTATTAAACCAACTCAAATTTACTTGAAAAATCTACCAACCATCCACTGAATCCAGGAAAGCCATAACAATTAATGGCTGAATATGTGTTACTATTATCTTTTAGCCCTTTTCCAAACAACTGAAAACAAACTAATGTATTTTGCCCAAATGACCACAGAGAATACCACTGCTTAACAAAAAAGCAGTTGTCTACCTGTCTACTAGTAATGGCAACAGCTACCTCCTTGTTAAACTCACTAGTTTCTATTCAATGAGACAACTGCCTTGTACCACTAAAAAAAATAACTGTCAAGAAGTAAAATGATCTATACTTTATGCAGTCATGATTCTAAAAGGCCACTCTTCAAATTGGCTGCAGAAGAAAATCCTTCTTAAATATTGCAAGGAATGCCTTGGTTCAAGACAATGGAAAGCAAGACAACGTTCAATTTATTTAGAAAGCAAGTCAAGAATTCATATGATTCTCTCATTTGTTTCAAGGCAATGGTCATAAGACCATGTATGACCTTTTCAATAAGAGCAGGGCTGGTCAGTCCTGCTGAACATGTATGGGTACTCACCCAATCATCCACGTTTAATTTGAGGGGTAGTGTGTTGCTGCTCCTGAAGTGGGATCGGTACTAGGTGATAAAGCTCTCTCTAAAGTGCAGTTTATCTGCTGGTGGAGGTTTAAGCCCCCAGTACTGCTGCTGGTGGACCCATTTGATTTCCATTATTGCGAGAGACATAGGGTGACGGGGTCCATAATGGCATGGAATGCTAGGGACAAATCATCCCTCCAAAGTCAATGGAAAATTGAGAAAAGAAATAGTGCTTATGGCTTCCAGCCTCTCATGAAAACTTGGGGGTCTTTTGACCTGTAATCTTCTTCCTTAGGAACTTTCAGGCCTTTCCAGCTATTTAAAGTATCTAATGAAGTACATCCCAAAGGCAGCACTGTATTCAAAAATTGATCTAATCAGAATTGTGCACAATGGGATTATGGCTTCTTTTGACCTAAAATGTATTCCTTTACCTATAACTTTTGCTAAGTACAAAAATTTTCTAACTACTGTTACAACATGGCAATTGAGGCAATTGAAGGAGAGGGAATTATCAACCCATGTTCCAAGATCCGGACTACATTCTCATTTTGGAGTGAGGTATTCACTATACAGTACTATAATGGATAGAGTTACCAAAATCAGAGAATACTGCATTTAATTTTAGCTCAGTTTCTGTATACAAGATGTTCAATAGTGTTAGCGCCTTCTATAAGTGTAGATCAGAGGGAGGTTTGACAACAATGTCCAGCTTATAGTCATCTGCAAGCTACTTAGTTAACCAGAGGTTTGGTTCCAAGTCTGTAGATCAGTGAAGCAGATGTTGAAGACAACTCTCAATACAGAGTTCAGTGGCACATGACTAGTCCACTTCCTGCTTTCTGAAGACATACCCTCCACTCAAACTCTAAGGGTTCTGTCTTTTTAGATATTTGGCTATCCATTGCAACACATATGGATCTACTTCTAAGGCTCTTCACTTACTTGTGATGCCAGCATGTAGGTACAGTGTCCTAAGACTTGACCTGGTCTAGATATGCTGTGTAAACAAAATGATCACTGTCAATAGCTTCAGTAACCATCATGAAGTTAACTAAATTTATTAGACAGATCTCCCTTTGACAGAACCTTGGTATAGCCTGATGAAATTTACAATATCATAGTTAATGAAGTCGGGTATGATGCATTTCCCGTGGCTAGCCAAGCTTATAGGTGTACATTTATGAAGGTATGTGATAGAGCCACCTTTGGATGGGAGCATCATCATTGCAATATGCCATATTTTGGGGACATATCCTGTAGTTAAGCTCAAGTTAAACAGTTTAACAATAGGTTCCACAAGAGGATGTTTAGCACTATTTATTAGACATCTTTGTAAATTACCAGGCCCCACAGAAATGGTATTTTAGTCTTGGAGAGAAGCTTTACTTTGTGTTCCTTTGTGACAATAGGGGATTTTAGTTATTCAGGGTTTAAGGGAGTTAAGATCTGCAAGATGGGTTTGTGCTGAATAATACTGCATTTTACTGTTACATAATACAATAATAATAGAGCTATAAACACTTGTTTACATTGCGAGTTTTTAAGTTGATTTTTGTCAAAAGGCTCAATATTCAATTATTATAAAAATTATTGCAAGTTGGCAGGTAAGTTTCTAGTGCTCAAAAAAGGTAGGGTGAATGTCCTTATTTACTGAGTTTTCCATCACTCTATCCATGCAATGACTTCCAGCTACTTCATTTCCTACTTCATGCCACATTTCCCCCCTCCCTATACCAAGCCTGATCCCTTTCCAATACCTCCTGTGCTCTTCCTAAAAATCCATCTTCACTTTTTCACACTCGCCCATCTTATCTCATTGAGCACCTCTGCCTGACTAGTTCCCTCATGCTCTCCTTGTGGTGATGTTGCCTGCATGACGACCTCTGGCTCGATCTTCCTTTCATCAGCTGTCACTACAATCTGCACCTGTTCTTCTACCTTGGCCTCTTTCTCCATTTTCCCTTTTGTGGCCACAGCTCCTACTTTTTCTGTTCACTTCACTGTATGTCATCCTACTTGTCTATCCTTTTCTGTGGATCTGTTGGCATGCCTTCCGGTCCTTTCTCAGTCTCCCCCTTCTTTCCCACCCCTTCCAGTCTACTGACATCCATACCTCTCAACCTCTTAATGCATGAAATCTGGACAAGGCATGAAATAATGAGGGGACAAAAGACCCAAAAATACGGACAGATTTTAAATATTGCTCTTATAAACTTAGAAAGTTGCTAGAATACCAGGATTTGTGCTAGCTTGCATCTCAGGATATGAAGTCTGAAATTTAAATTTAATGTTATAACTTGGTGACTACAGTTCTCACTGATTTGCCAGAAAACCATTAATTCTATGAGGAATAGACCAAAAATATGAGGCAAAAATCTGGACATTCTGGGAAAATTTGGACAACAGAGAGGAATGTTAATATCTTGCTGCTGTCTACTCCGCAATCTCGTCCTTTCAATACCTGGCTAACCAATCTACTACTATTGCTAACTACCACCTCCTGTGAAGCTTTTAAGTATTCCTGCAGACTCTACATTATGTACTACTCCAAAGTTCCCAGAGCTGAGCAGCTGCCCTGTGTCCTAATTACTAATCTATATCCCACTCTTCTAGCCCATACTGTGTTGCTTCTACGTGGTACAATGCTGTCTCCATTACTTCTTTATTTTATATTATTGTGTGTGTAGGTCTACTAGATTAACTCATAAGACCCAAATGTTATTTTGACAATAAAGCACAAACAATGTAAACATCAACATGCCACTATTTAGATGTCTAAGGTATTTCTTGGCACTTGCAAGGAAAACAAAAAAACAAAATAAAAATAAATACAACTTCGAGTTGGGGGGGGCCAAGCCCCCATATATCCCCTGCTAATTACATATACTAACTCTGACACTGAACAATACCACAGAAAGAGCATAGTTCTCCTCCCTGAGGATTGTGTAATCTCACACACATGTCAATCAAATAGTGAGGTCCTATTTGGATCATGGTTGGTTCCCTCATATACATAACATATCGCTCTATGGTGTTTAATCAAACATTCACATGTATGAAAATCACATCATCAATCCTTAAAAATCAAACATCAGTCACCAAAAAAAGAAAAACATGTTTCACACTGAGGGTAAGACACCCCCTTGGCCCCACACTCCCTGAAACGTATACACAACAACTCTGAGAATACATAACAAGGAAAGGGCAAATCTCCACCCTGTTATGATCTCCTGTATGCAAATGCTGGCATTTTTTTCTTCTGCTGCCATTTATAAATGGGAAGCAGAAACTGATATTCAACATTATGAACATTTGACAACGTGAACATTTGAACAAATACCTGACATATACATGTATGACTGCAATTAGGAAGGCTGAATGCTCACTCGAGCGAATGCTTTTTTTGTGTTGTAAAAAAGAAAAAAATAGCAAACTATTATGTGAGCAAATGTTCTTCCTAATGGAGTTTCTGCTGGTAGTTTTTGGATGGGATTGTGGTACACTGGGGTAAGGGAATTTGCATTGTTTTGCAATCTCAGAGTTAGTATACATAATCAGCAGAGGGTGTGGGATGCAGCCCCCTGCAAAAAATAGCAAGTAATAACTGCTCATTTTCTAAACGTTCATTCATGCGTACATTCACTCTAAACAGATCGCTGTTTAGAGGGTCACTCATATGAGTTTTCACCGTTTCACACACACACACACACACACACACACACACACACACACATATATATATGCACATAAATATACATGTGTGTGTGTGTGTGTGTGTGTATATATATATATATATATATATATATATATATATATATATATATATTCGTGTGTCTGTGTGTGTGTGTGTATAGATATATATATATATATATATATATATATATATATATACACACACACAAATATATATATATATATATATATATATATATATATATATATATATGTATGTGTGTGTGTGTGTGTGTGTGTGTGTGTATATATGTGCCTGTGTATTTTTTTTATATATATATATATATGTATCCCCCATCTCCGAGGATTGTGCAATATCAATGTTGGTATATATAATTAGCAGCAGGGTACAGGGGCCTTGCTCCCTGCACAAAAACATATTTTTTGGTCTTTTTTTAATTAGTCTGCATGCTTAAAGGTTATTCTTTGGCACATGCATAGTGACGTGTCAACATTTACATTGTCAACCTTTTGTCAACTTTAGTGACGTCAACAATTGGGGGTCTCAATCATATACGTGTGCGTGCGTGTGTAAACAAATAAAGTTGGACATTTTAACATTAGTCATTTGCACCTACAAAAAACTTGCCAGTGCTCCTCTCATTTACAAACCTTTATAACCCAAATAGGACCTCACTCCCTAAAGTTATACAAAATTCTATCCTGTCACCCTCAGAGACAGAGTTTTCTCCTTTCTCCCTCATACTAAACTTCAATTCCAAAAGGTAGGTCAGCAGCTTGAACTAGTACACAAGTTTCTCTCATCTGATGCAAAAAGAGTCATTGTCCTTAATGTGTTCATTCTCAGACTTCCTATTTTTGGTTTCAGCTCCAATCTAAATTCCTCATTTCTTCAAAAAAACTGAAAATCACATCCTCAAAATGTATTAATCTGGGACATCCTACAAAAGGGCTTCACTGAGACAGATGCCTGGTGTCAAAGCCATGGCCTCAAGCTCAATGCCAAAAAGTGCATTATCATCCCTTTTGGTAAAAACTCTGTACCCATGAACTACCACATAGGCGGTAGTCTACTTAACACTGAAAGTGTGATAAGAGACCTTGGGACACAAGTGGACAGTAGTCTCTCCTTTGATAATTACATTGTCACAGTAGTCAGGAAATCCTTCTACATGGCACACCTCATCACAAAAGGTTTCTCATCCAGGAAAAAAGAGGTCATTGTTGCCCTCTACTCATCACTCATTAGACCCATTATAGAGTACAATGCCCCTTTTGGTATGTACCTCACAAGACATCTACAACAACTGGAAAGACCACAGAAATACCTCACAAAGAGGATTACCGGCCTCAAAGAGATGCCCTACGCAGACCATCTCAAAAAACTCCAGGTTTAGTCTGTTGCATATCGCCTACTCAGAGGCGATCTCTGCCTAACATGCAAAGCTATGTCAAACCCAGAGCTGTTGAACATGCTCCATGTAAAGAAATCCCAATCCCTCCGAGCTACACGCTCTAGAGACCTAAACCTTGTCACCACAATAAACAGAACATGCTGGAGGATTAAATTTCTGTCTCAGAGACTTCCCATACTCTGTAACAAACTACCTATCTATATCAAACAAAGCTCCTCATTAGCACTCTAAGAAAAATCTTGATTGGATGGGAGATAGGAAATTCACCCCGGGGATTACTT